>NC_082710.1:16408554-16638554 GCF_030144855.1 Hypanus sabinus | reverse complement strand
GGGAGTCTGGTTTCCTATGATGTGCTGATTGGGCATCCACAACTCTGCAGTTTCTTGAGGTCACGGGCAGAGCAGTTGCTGTACCACACCAATGATGCAACCAGATAGCGTATTTCTTCTGGTGCACCAATAAAATATGGTGAGGGTCAAAGAGGTCATGCCAAATTCCTTTAGCCTCCTGAGGACATAGAGGCATTGGTGAGCTTCCTTGGATGTGGCATCTATGTGATTGGACCAAGACAGTCTTTCGGTGATGTTCTCTCCTGGGAACCTGAGGCTCTCAGCCCTCTTGACCTCAGCACCGTTGAAAGAGGAGAATGGTCACCACTCCCCACTTCCTAAAGCCAATAAACAACTCTCCTGTTTTGCTAACACTGAGGGAAAGGTTGTTGTCATGACATCATGTTACTAGGCCCTCTCTCTTGCTCCTGTATACCAGTTCAACATTATTTGAGATACAACCCACTATGGTGGTATCATCTGCAAACTTGTAGATGAAGTTAAAGCAGAATATGGACACACAGTCATGAGTGTACAGGGAGTAGAGTAGGGGGCTGAGGACACAGTGTTATGGGGCACCAGTGTTGAGGATGAATATGGCAGATTCCTTAATAGTCTGGTCATCCAGAAGTCATTAATAAATAATAGTCTAAAGTAGGTGGTAATTCCTATAAAAAGAAATAGATACGGTCCAGTCCTTCACGGGTAAAGCCCCCTCCACCATTGAGTGCATCAATACAAAACATTGTTGCAGGAAAGCGGCATCCATCGCCAGGGACCTTCACTACCTGGGTCATGCCCCCTTCTTATTGCTGCCATCAGGAAAAAGGTACAGGAGCCTCAGGACTCACACCAGCAGTTTCAGGAACAGTTATTACCACTCAACCATGAGGCTCTTGAACCACAGGGGATAAGTTCACTCAACTTCACTTACCCTTTATTGAAATGTTCCCACAACCTATGGACTCACTTTATTACTAGTTCTTTCTTTTGTATTTGCACATTTGTTGCCTTTTGCACACCAAATGAATGCTGAAGTTGGTATGGTCTTTTATTGATTCTGGTATGGTTCTTATTTTACGCATTCGTTGAGAATGCCCAGGAGAAAATAAATTTCAGGGTTGTATATCATGACATATATGTACTTTGATAATAAATTTACTTTGAACTTATTGTCCAGATGTTTCTGAGGTGATTATAGGGGCAGGGAAATGGCATCTACCATAGGCTGGTGTGAGATTCCAATGGAGATTCAGATTTACCTATCACATGTACATCAAAACATCAGTGAAATGCGTTACTTGCGTTAATAACCAACACATCCGAGAATGTACTGGGGGGGGTGGGGTTGCCGGCAAGTGTCGCCACATAATCCAGCACTAACGCAAGTGTGCCCACATTGATCAGCAAAACAACACAAGCAGCCACAACAACAGAACAGAACAAGCAGGAGTGAATTGTAATGGGGGTTCAACTTGTCTGGAAGGCTAGAGTTAGTATGTGTCATGACCAGCCTATTGAAGCACTTTGTGAACGTGGATGCCAGAACCACCTTGAAGTACTCATGAAGGCACTTTACCAAGTTTTTCTTGGAAACAGAGTCAATGTTTTGGGCCAGAGATCATTAATCAGAACTGAAAAGGAGACAAGGGAGCTGCTGAGAGGTTATGGGTGATGCAGATCTGTGAAAAGATAAAACTGAGGAGATAATGAGGATAAGCTGTAAGCAAGTAATAGGAAGATTGGAGAGTGAGACATACCACAGCACCATAGAGCACAGAACAGGCTCTTTGGCCTAATTCATCCATGCGAACTGAGACGCTAATTCCTCTTTCCTGCATTTACCACGTTTCTCTCTGTCCCTTTCCTGTCCATGTAACTGTCCGAATGCTTTTTAAATGCTGTGATTATACCTGCTTCTACCACCTCCTCTGGTTCCATATCACCCTTTGTGAAAAAAAAATCTCCTTAGCTCACTGTTAAATGCTTCCCCTCTCACCCTATATTCTCCTCTAGTTTTAATTTGCTCTAACTTTGTAAAAACTTTGAACTTTGAGTAGAGTAACATTCACAAAATGCTTGAGGAACTCGGCAGGTCAGGCAGTGTCTTCCCTCTTCCTTTCCTGTCCTGATGAAGGATCTCACCCGAAATGTCAACTGTTTATTTCTCTTTGTTGATGCTGCCTGAGCTGCTGAGTTCCTCCACCATCTTGTGTGCATCATTCTGGATTTCCAGCAACTGCGAAATCTCTTCTGTTTATGAGTATCCACCTTGTCTATGGTCCCCACATAGACTTCAACAAGGTCACATGTCAGCCTTGTGTACCCAGTGAGAACAATTCAAGCCTAGCCAGTCTCTTCCACTCCAAGGAAGTGCTGATGAATGTCTTCTGTATCCTCTCTAGTGCTTCCATGTTCTTTCAACAGTGTAGTGATTGGGACTGCATACATTAGTCTAAGTTGTAATTAAACAATATCTTGCATGGCGACAATATTCACTCGATAACTACTTTATTAGGTACACATGCATGTTAGTGCAAATCAGTCAATCATGTGGCAGCTACTCAATGCATCAAAGTGTGCAGACATGGTCAAAGGGTTATGTTGTTCAGAGCAAACATCAGAATGAGAAAGAAACGAGCATCGGACCAGAAACTCGGACAAAGGACAGTGAGAACAGCTGAGAGGATCATAGGGGACTCCCTGCCATCCATCAGGGAGATTTATCGGGAGCGCTGCATACACAGGGTCCTTATTGTTATTAAGGATCCCACCCATCCGTCCAGAATCCCCTTCGACTTTCTACCATCAGGCAGGAGACTATGATGCATAAAAACAAGAACGGTCAGGATGAGGAACAGTTTCTTCCCTCAGGCTATTAGGCTCCTGAACTCCCTGCTGCATTGTATTCGAAGTGTCACTGGTTAATCTGTGTCGTACCCTACAATATTTAATAATAATGTACTTTAGGCCGTTACTTATGTGTAGTTCATCTGTAGATGTTATTCTTACCTCCATAAGTTATTGTGTGTTATGTGTACTACTGTTCTTTACACCGTGGTTCAGAGAAACGTTGTCTCCATATATATTATATGGTTATATACGTTATTTACATGTATATAGTTAAATGACAATAAATTTGACCTGACTAAGTGACTTTGACCATAGAATAATTGTTGGTGCCAGAAGGGGAGGCTTGAGTATCTCAGAAACTGCTGATCTCCGGGAATTTCCATGCACAACAGTCTCTAGAGTTTTCAGAGAATGGAGTGAAAAACAAAATAATCAAGTGAGCAGCAGTTCTGTGAGTGAAAATGCTTTGTTAATGAGAGGAGTCAAAGGAGAACAGCTAGACTGGTGCAAGCTGACAGGAAAGGGACAGTAAAGTGGTGTGTAGAAGAGCATCTCTGCATGCACAATACATCGAACCTTGAAATGGTCGGGCTACAGCAGCAGAATACCATGTAGGCATACATTCAGTGGCCACATATTAGATACAGGATGCACCAAACAAGGTGGCCACTATGTGTACGCCCCAAGTTTTACACAAAGAACCTACACAAAAGAATGTGAGATTTGCAAACTGCAGAGGAAGAATGGGTCAAGCCCTTAAGGGAAAGCTGTGTGTGTCCTCCATTCTCAGAGAGAAATAAAGAGAAAAATATACATGAACTAATATTAGAGATGTACAGCATGGACGATACGGGCTGAGATATCATGTAACCTAAAGCCTTTCAAGAATGTCTTATTTTTAAATCAAATTGATTTACTTGAACTTTCTAGTGAAATAATGGTCAGACTGACAGCTTAGAGATGGTAAACAAAATTGATTGGTTAAGCTAACTAGGACTGTTCCCTTTGGAATGAAGGAGAATGAGAGGTGAACTGATAGAAGCATGTAAGATGATAAGAAGTATAGATCAAGTGGGCAGCCAGAGACTTTTTCACAGGGCAGGACTGGCTAATACAAGGGGGCAAAATTTTAAGGTGTTGGGAGAAACATACAGCAAAAGAGGGAATCAGAGGTAAGCTTTTAACACAGAGAATGGTGGCATGTGGAACTCCCTGCCAAGGGTGGTAGTAGAAGCAGATACATTTAAGAAACTCTTGGAAAGGTAAATGGATGATAGAAAAATGAAAGGCTATGTCAAAGAGAAGGATTAGATTGATCTTAAAGTAGGTTAAAAGATCAACATGACATCATAAGCCTGTGCTGTGCTGTTCTGTTCTGTGTTCTATGTTCTAAAAGTTGTAAATGATTGCCCATCTCCCTAAGGTAGGTGAGAGGCTTAGAAAGTAATTGCAGAAGTTTTACAATGTTCAATAATGTTGAAAAGGAATGTCAGAGCTCAGGATCTAACCCATGAAGTAACTGCCCTGATATACTCTTGATGGACAAATCTTACTACATGAAGATAACGAAGATAAATGTTCACTCCTAAGAAGAAGTGTTAAGACTTGTTTCCCGTGATGTTTCACATTTGTGTCTCTTTTTCTAAGCAGGACAGGACATATTATAAATAAAAAGTGATATAAACTATTCCCAGGTAATAAACGGAAACTGTTTTACCAGACATGATTTTGTCCATGTCAGAAAGTTTACAAAAGTTGCTAGACATGTTAAACATATTGAACAAGTACTGTAGTGAATGGCATCAAAAATACAGAAGACTGATAAGAAAAAAAACAATTACTAAAAGTGGAGAGAAAGCTAGATCTGATTTCTCAGGAATAAACATTTGTACATACAGTACATAGGACTTTTGAACTTAATAATATTATGGGAGCTCATTCATATGTTTGTGTGTCCATAAGTCAGGGTTTTGTAACCCATATATTGTTTCTATTGGTCAGTAAGTAATATCAAAACTTAAGGATACTGGAAATGTAACATTCTCCGGCACCACTCAGTGACAGTACATGAATTGTTGTAGAAGGAATAGCTTGAGTGTACTAGTATGAGTATACACAAGATGTTAATTCACGATATCAACTATTTTTTGAAGACAAGAATTGTGGAGTTGATAGAGGATCACTGTAAGAAACTGACACCTTGATAAACTGATTGGAAGAGTACAAAAGTAGGGAAGGTGCTTCACATTGTGGTTGTAGGGATGCGGGGAGAGACTACCAGAAAAATACCTCAATGGAGAACAAAGGGGGAAATATCACAGGGAGTTTCCAAGTACCAAGAGGAGGACATTGCCTCAGTGAAGCGAAAGGCTGGAAAAGTCCCTCAGTGACAGAAAAACCTGAGGCACACCTCAGCATGTAGGCTTTGATCTTTAAACAAATGAGAAGATAGATTCCTTCTAATAAGGAATACATTGATGAATAGACTTTACTTGGGGTTCCAGCGAGGTACAAGTATTGTTTCAATGACAATCTCTGCCATTTTCATCAGGGGTACACTGGAATTCATTGAGTTGAAAAATGCTGATGGAGTAAATCTGGAGGGATGCCATATGACTGACTTACTCAGCTGATGTTAAACAATCTATGACTCTATACAATAAATGAGGAAGGTTTAATGGCTACTCTTAATTGGCCCTAATGGGTAATAAGTACCATCTGAGCAAGTTGATGAGGTTTAGGGAGATTAGGTCACAGGGAATATTACTTGGAGAATTGGGTTGTTCTGTTAGCCAGTCAATGGGCTGAATAGCCTCCTCTATGTCATAAGGAAACATGGATCGAAAATAAGGAAGATCCCTAAATGTCATGCCAGTGCTTATTCCTCAAACTACAATATCAAAACACATGCAATTGCCACTTTATTAGGTACACCTGTGCACCTAATTGTTGATGCAAATATCTAATCAGTCAATCACGTGGCAGCAGCTTAGTGCATAAAAGTATGCAGACATGGTCAAGAGGTTCAGTTGACTTTAGGTTACATGATTTAATAAAGCCTAACGATTCTGTTATGACTGAGAGTCATCAATATATGAAGGAAAATTAGTAAGGTTTGTTAACCATTTTTACAGATGGGTCAAAAGGTAATTTAACTGGGAATGTTGGTGTGGCTGTTTTTGTGCCTAAATTACAGGCCATGATAAAGAAATGACTTACTAACCATTTATCATTATATACAACAGAATTGGTTGTCATCATTTTAGGCTTATAGTGAAATTTGTAACTTGTTCAGATTCCTTTTTCAGTTTTGACCTTTAAAACAGATCATTCTGGCAGTAGATCAGATTTACTGCTGGAAATTTATCAAACATAATTACACCTTTAAAGTATTGGTTTAATTGTTTGCTTCTTATGGGTCCTGGCACATAGAAAAGTTGAAGGGAATGAGCAAGCTGATTAATTAGCTAAAAAAAATTCAGCCATGGATATAGAACTTCCACTTAATAAATCAGAAGCTAAGGGGTAAGTAGGGTTAAGATATGGGGGTTTATAGCAAGATTTCTGGGATACTAGGCATAAGGGATAATGCCTTTTTAGAGTACATAAAACTGTTGGGTTTATGGCAGAAGGGGGTAAAATAAGAAAGGAAGGCAATATTTGGACATGACTTAGAATTGGGCATACTATGCTTAATTATTCTTTGTATTTTGTTGGAAAACATTCTGGGTTGTGTAGGTTTTGTCATCATCATGAAACGGTTGAACATACATTATTACAGTGTGAAGCATTCAAGGTTGACAGAAAACAAATGCATGCTCCATTACAATCTTTGGAATTGATAGTTTTAATTTAAAAACTTTAGTTATGAGAGTTAGTTAATTCAATTCACAGTATCTTCCTTCATTACATGCAATCTATAGGGCTTTTTGGGTTAATTTGGCTTTCATTTGAAGGAGAAGTAGTATGGGTTATTTTTCCCAATCCTCTACACCACACTCCAGTTCAGTTGGTAGTGGTAATGCACCTTGGTTGGACTGCCAACTGCCATAAAAAGTCAAAAGAAAAAGAACAGGTTCAGTTGTTGTTAAGACCAAACAACAGAATGGGGAAGAATTGTGATCTAAATTACTTTGACAATGGAATATTTGTTGGGATGGTTCGAGTATCTCAGTAATTGCTGACCTCCTGGGATTTTTACACACAACATCTCTGGAGCTTACAGAGAACGGCTCAAAAAACAAAATACGTCCAGTGAATAGCAGTTCTGAGGGCAAAAATGGCTTGTTTGTGTGAGAGGTCAGAGGAGAATGGCAAGAGTGGTTTAAACTGACAGGAAGGCACAGTAACTGGACCAACCATGATGTTACAACAGTGGTACTCAGATGAGCATCTCTGAATGCACTACACATCGAACTTCAAAGTGGATGGTCTACAACAGCAGAAGACCACAAACCTACATGCAGTAGGCTTTTTATTAAAAACAGGAGACGCCTAATAAAATGGCCACTCAAATTAGCTAGTAATTTCTTAGAAGGTTATCTGTGGAGCTTTGCAGTGAACATCCACTGCCTCGATTGCCTTTTGCTAACATTACTATAAATCTGTTCCTCTCGGGCAGCGCTTCCCAACCTGGGGTCCATGGACCATTTGGTTATCGCTAGGGGTCCATGACCTAAAAAAAGGTGGGAACCCTTGCCCTGAGGTCACAGCGACTCGGTGAGTACACATTATGATGTGATCTGCTTATTAAATGCTTAAAGAGCCAGCACAATTATACGGATTAAATTGCTCATAAGTGCACAGGATACATCCCATTAGACTTCTCGATTTAAGCAAAGACATTTAGAATAGAGATGACGAGGGATTTCTTTAGCCAGAGCGTGGTAAATCTGTGGAATTAATTCCAGAGACTTTCCCGGAGGATTAATCATTGAGTATACTTAAAGTGGAGAATTGATAGGCTCTTGATTAGTAAGGGCGACAAAGGTTAAGTTGAGAAGGCAGCAGAATGGGGTTTAGAGGGATAGTAAGTTCGATCGCAATGGCGGAGCAGACTCCGTGGGCCGAATGGCCTAATTCTGCTCCCATGTCTTATGGTCAATCGAAGTGAATATAATTAGATTTGTTAATGAAATTCGATCCATTCAAATTCGTGCCGCTATCCTGCAAAAAAATCAACGGGTTTCAACGCATTTTAGCAATCTAATCAAGACGAAATGATTTAGCATTCATATATATCGAATTAATATTTTTTAAAAACTGCATACTGACCAGATGACCGGGATTAATTGAATATCTAGGCTGTGCTAGATAGCATTGAGCTTTTGGGGATTATTACTAGATTACAAAGCGATTACGCTTCATTTTATTAATTAGAAAATTAGCTGGCACGAAATGTGTCAGTTAATCATGTTTCATCGAACTCCGAACAAGGGTGAAATTGTTGCCAAAATTAGTATTTGTATTTTTAATATGAGTCTCAAAAGGTAAACAAACGTATTACTCGCCAGAACCTCAATGTGCGCGAAGATTACTTTCTAAAGTGCTTCAACACCGTGATTTTTAAAAATGGTTTAGAGTCGATTGCACCATTCTAATTTGATATAAAAAGCATAACACATAAAATATGAAATTCTGACCTTTTTCGAGGTAGCTTTGGGGATCATATGTGACTTTTCGAGTCACTGACAGCTTGTAAATATTGAATTAATAAAATTGCAGTGTTATACATAATATGAAATAGTTGACATAAGCACAATTGTGAAACTCCAGATGTCTTTCCTTCCCTGTCGTGCATGTAGAAAATATGTGCGTGTTTGATGGGCGCTTGCAATTTATTTTGCTCCAAGTTACGATTAAAATTTAAGATTAAGCAGACTTCATTTTAATTTAATATTGCTCAAATATCAGCCTTCAACATTTAGATTGTGTACCAGCTCGTCCATGAGGAATATTCATAGCAGCAGCTGCCGGCTCCCCTTCTATCTGCCACCTGGACGGCTGTATCCCGGGGAAGAGAAGCCCCCGCTTCCCGCTGTTCACCCCGAATGTGCCAACTGCCACAAAGCGGGAACGTTGTGCGCACTTTATAAACGAAAAGCAATGATACGCGGATGAGAAAGTGCTCCTTACAAGGTTATGCGGAGTAAACTCTAGCGCTTTTTCCGTAGATTTGTGCATACAACCTTTCAAGCATTAGTATCTCATGGCGAAAAATTTTTTTCTACGCTCTGTGGAGCACCAATCAATCAACTTTTCTGCTTCATCAAGACTTGGATAGAAGTTGAAATTACCGAGCATTTTCTACAACATCCTCGACTCTGTAAGTAAATAGCGTTGGGTTGCTTTGGCATGTTGATAAATGTTTACCTTCATCAAAATCATAAGAACTTAAACATAGCGTAGAATTTGAAATGGCGAAAAAATGTATCTTGTTAAACGTTCTTAGAAATATTGTTAACTTTTCCTACTTTCTCGTTGTTTGGATACTCCAAAGGAAAAATGCATTCAGCATTCGAAAACTGGTGGGCTAAAAGGATAAATCAAATTTAGTTTATACAAATATAAAATAAATCTCCAGCTTTTTTCGGATTCGCTATCACCAATAGCCACACCACGATATCCAGAACGGAGAAAAGAAGTATTGCATCCAACATTGTTTACTGTCACGTCTGACCGAGCGAGTTTTATTTAGAATCTCGTCACTAATGTTAACGTATTGTAGTTACTGTTTAAAGATATCAATTTAAAGCTATTGCATATCAACCTGACTTTTGTCAAAAACACGGAGAAATCTACGGTCGTGCAGTTTTGCCTGACAGTGTTTAGCACTGACAAATAATGCCTAACAAGGAATTAGATTATCAGCTTATTACCTATTTTGTAATAGTGCCATCTGCAAAAAAAAGTTAGCTAATTTAATACATTGGGAAGAATGTTTCTTTTACGTGTGTATGTATGTATGTATGTGTGTGTGTGTGTGTGTGTATATTTGCAGGGCTATGTGTTGTGCCTCTGAAGCTCAGTCAATATACTAGATGGAAAAAAAACGTTGGACACTTGTAGATTCAGTGAGGTGGTAAAGCTGGGAGACCATAATTCTCACCTGCATGCAGCCAGGGAAAATAGCAAGTTTAGCTTACATTCAAAAATCATGTAAGTAAGCCTTGAACCATCCTCACCTACAACCTTCCTGCCCAAACAAATTTTTTGTTTCTTCAACTCTCCAATATTAGTAGATTTTTGGCATTACTTCTGATCCTGATTACTATAATTTCCAATTTTAAAAGGATACTCAAAGAATTCAGGAGCCTTTCTATTCTATAGTAAATACTAAGTGGTAATGTATGGAAAATAGCATTTAAAATTTTATTAGAAAAGACAATTTCAGATTTCCATCAAACAATTAAAGAAGCAGAATTTCTTGATTTCATGTCTATATTTACCCTTGTAAATATCAGAGATTGAACTTCAAACTTTAAACTTGTACATATATAGGTTAGAAACAAAAAGGACCAATGTGGTCTCAAAATAGAAACACTGCTTTATCAGGGAGTTAGTGCTATTTTGCTTTGTTGTTGTCAACCATACTTTTATGGTGCAACATACTTTGTGGAGAATAAGTAAACCACATAACAGTAGGAACCAAGTTATGATAAAAATGAAATGTAAATTACATTTATATCTGTTCCCTCATTTAAAATACAAAACCAACAATGAATTATGAAGCAGCATAAATTCTTCATGGAAAATTATTTCCAAAAGCAAATTTTCAAATTGAAAATGGTCTGATTGAGCCAGGATTTTTAAAATATAAATTTTGTATTCATGTTACAGTGAGCAGTTGTTCAAGAATGTGTGATGAAATCAATGACAGCAGCACACAATTAATATTTATATAAATCTGGTGTTATTATGTCAATTGTATGCTGCTGATGAAATATTTGAAACCATTATAATTGTGAATATGTACAATAAATTAATTTCAAAGATTCAAATGGTTGATGCAATGTAATACTGTACAGAAATTTTCTGATCTACTGATAGTCAACTTTAAATAAATTATATTAAAACCCGTCCTCATTCAAAAACTTAAACATTTTTTCCAGGAAATTATTATTGGATAGTGGTAAGACACAGGAAACCACTGTGTCTGTCCTCCACTCTACCCCCCCCCCCCACCACGGAGAGGCACTGAGGCCAATGTAATTGAGTTGATTCTTGCTGAGATATTCTAACTTAGCATAGTTGGAAATGAGCTTTGTGTCTCTCTGATCTGTGCCATTAAGATTTTTTTCATTGAAACATTTTCATGGGTACTCCGTAATATTTTTTATCACTGTGTCATATTGATATAACCATATAACAATTACAGCACAGAAACAGGCCATTTTGGCCCTTCTAGTCTGTGCTGAATGCTTACTCTCACCTAGTCCCACCTACCTGCACTCAGCCCATAACTCTCCATTCCTTTCCTGTCCATATACCTATCGAATTTTTTTTTAATGACAATATCGAACCTGCCTCTACCACTTCTGCTGGAAGCTCATTCCACACAGCTACCACTCTCTGAGTAAAGAAGTTCCCCTTCATGTTACCCCTAAACTTTTGCCCCTTAACTCTCAACTCATGTCCTCTTGTTTGAATCTCCCCTACTGTCAATGGAAAAAGCCTATGCACATCAACTCTATCTATCCCCCTCATAATTTTAAATACTTCTATCAAGTCCCCCCTCAACCTTCTACACTCCAAAGAATAAAGACCTAACTTGTTCAACCTTTCCCTGTAACTTAGGTGCTGAAACCCAGGTAACATTCTAGTAAATCTTATAATAATAATAATAATAATAATAATAATAATAATAATAATTATTATTATTATTATTATTATTATTGTTGTTGTTGTTGTTGTTGTTGTTGTTGTTTTGTTGTTGTTATTATTGTTGTTATTATTAAAATTATATGCATAATTTATTTTGGAATGCAAATAAATCTTTAACAGAAACAATCAAGATAAGTGATTACAGCTCAGAGTATGGAAGTACACAACAATTACATTACTGTAAATCCATGAGCTGAATAGTCACCATGTTAGTATTTTACAGATAGTTATTCACATTTCAGAAAACTTAACCTAAGTGTATATAAAATAGCTGTAATTACATAGAACCTTTCCCAGCCTCACAACCAAAGATGTGCTTTTGAGGTGCAGTATCTATTCTTAACTGCTATTTGAAGAATGTATGTTGAAGAAAAAGCAGCAAAGTTAAATAAGAAGAACAGCAACACTGTACTATTGCTCTGGAAGTTATTTTAAATTGTGTATTTTAGAATCCAAACTAGCTGAGAATGTTAACACCAAATTACACCTGACATTATTTCTATGGTTGTAGTCACTTTAAAAAGTGAATAATTTTCGAGAAATTTATTTTCCCCTTTCAGTATTTTTCTTATAAACTAGAGTTTCCTGCTTGTTATACAAGTCTATTTTTTCCTTAAAAATGACTAGAGAAAATGTCACACATGAACTTAAAGAGAATAAGAAAATACCTAGAAGATCAGTCAACATCTGTGGGGAAAAACATGGTAAACATAATGAAGAGAGATTAATTGGAAGTATTCTAGGCAGAGCATTTTAATATTGTATTTGAAATATCATAGTGCTAACTTGATGCCACAGTAGATGAAAGAGGCAAATGACTTTAAATAACTACAATTGAAAATCATAAGCACATGAGATTATGTAGATGCTGGACATGTTGATCAGCAAACACAAAATGGTGGAAGAAGTCAGCAAATGTTGCAGCATCTTTGGAGGGGAATAAACTGTTGACGTTTTGGGCCATCAAAACAGGAAAGGAAGGAGGCAGAAGCCAGAATAGGAAGGGGAAAGGCAAGGAATACTGTACACGTTTGCAGTTGATTGGTGAAACTTGTGAGGGATAAAGTGAGGATGGGGAAGTGGGGACGAAATAAGCTGGGAGGTGATAAAGAGTCTCAGCCCTAAGCATCTGCTGTGTATTCCCCTCCATAGATGCTGCCTGACTTGATGAGTTCCTCCAGCAATTTGTGTGTCTTTTTCAATTGAAAGTACTGTATTAAATTATTCTAATTGTGTCCTTTTGACCATACTATGGATTGTTTTACTGTGGAACACTTCTGGTCACACACGACTACAATGCATGTGCTGCAAATGTGTCAGTCCAGGTAATTTTCCAACTTTGGCTTATTATAATACAGTACTGTTCAAAAGTCTTAGGGACGAGGGCCTAAGACTTTTGCACAGGACTGTATTTGTCAACCAGGAGCGGAAAGCGAGTTTGTAAATCTGGCGGGAGCGAATGTTGTTGAGAATGCCGAGGGTGGTGCGCCGTGGAAGGGGTGTGGGACAGGAGGCCGAGAAGGGGGGGGGGGAGTGTAGCGCATCTGCGGACACACCCAGACCTGAGAACGCCAGGCAACATCATATGATTTTTAAAAATAGTTTACTGTTCTTTACAGACTGTCTCTCAGGTGCTTCCCGCTCCCTCCCCTCTCACTTCTCCTTTTCCCAACCATGACCCCCCCCCCCCCCACTTCTAGCCTACTTCCCACTTTCAGTCCACAATAGAAGGCCACATCAGAATCAGGTTTATCATCGCTCACATATGTCTAGAAATATGTTTTTTTTTGTTTTGCGGTAGCAGTATAGTGAAATACATAAAATTATTATAGTACTGTGCCAAGGGTATTGGGCATCCTAACTATATATATATATATGTGTGTGTGTGTGTGTGTGTGTGTGTGTGTGTGTGTGTGTGTGTGTGTGTGTGTGTGTGTGTGTGTGTGTGTGTGTGTGTGTGTGTGTGTGTGTGTGTGTGTGTGCGCGCGCACGCGCGCGCTTAAGGCATCTTCGTACTGTACTGCAGATATTCTTTCACTCTTCTCTTTTGTTAGTACAGTGTACATACATAAATAGCCAGAGATTTAGAAACTCAAGTTAAATAGCTGCTTCTCATATACAAGGGAATTCTTTTTAAAATGGTGTAAGGAAAGGACATAAAAACAGCAAAATCGTGACGCTGCACGTCAAGTATTACTGGGACCTTCTGAATGCAGAGCTTCCATTTTGATGAACATAATTTGGGTTGAAGTAGAGAAGTAACCCGTTTGTTTTCCCATTGCCATCGGTAATAGGAACAAATCCAGTGGTTCGAATTTTGTGGTCACCAGCGAACTTTTCATTTAAAAAAAATGGTTTTTAGCGTTCATAATGATCCGTTTAGGGAAAAAAATATTGTGTTCTAAGTCAATACTGTGCAGAAGTCACATGTAAATGATTATGTGAAGTGAAGATGCTCTCAAAAATAATGAAAAGTTTCTAAATATCAAAAATATTATAAAGAGCAATGAACAGTAGAAAACTAAATCAAATCAATATTTAGTGTAACCACCCTTTGCTTTTAAAACGGCGTCAGTTCTCTTAACGGTACACGCGTGCAGTTTTATAAGAAAATCGGCTAGTAGGTTGTTCCAAGCATCTTGGAGAACTTACCACAGTTCTTCTCGCTGTTTCGCTTGCTTCTGTGTCTCCAGGTAATCCCAAACAGCCTCGATGATGCTGAGAATAGGGCTCTGTGGAGACGACACCATCGACAACATATAAAAACCTCGGGTGTCTAAGACTTGCTGAGGACTAGACTTCCGAGAGATATAACTGGAATGGCTCCAGAATTGTATAGGAACATTTAAAACGCTTTCAAAACATTTTGAAGATTTGCAGAAATGTAACAAAAAGTCAAACAAGCTATTGACTAAATTCAGGAGTATTGAGGAGAAAACTTATTAAATTAGAAAGACAACCACTTGGAAATATTTTATGTTAGCAGAACTATTGAAAATCTGTCAACGTGAATACCTGTACCTGTTCCTGGTACTCCTTCCCTTCAAAATCTTCTCTCATTTTGGAGGAACATCCCCTTCATGCTCTCAAATTAGGTGCAAATACATTGGTGACGGAACGCGCTTTTTACAGCTGATGGACACCCTGGATGAAACCAGGATCAGATGGACAAAATGCCACCACAACAGGTCCTTAGTCATATGATTTGCACGCACTATGCTACATACTGACGGCTATACCTGGGACTCTGCTTTCCAGATTCAGTTCCTTTTATAAAACGTATGCCATTGTTTTGCATGTCTGGGTGGGCAACCAAGCGTGAACTTCTGCCGCGAATTCTTTCAGCTGTCGAAGGAGAACAAAACGATAGTTCCACTGTTTTCTTTTCTCCCCGGACAGAGGAGATAAAAGCAGATAAACCTTGCCGTTCCCGGTTTCCAAACTTGCCTCCCAGGATAATTTGTGGGAAAAAAAAGTCACGAGCTTTTAATGACTACTGTCGGAGGCCGTCTTTAATAATTATAGTGAGGCTTGGACTTTTGCGAAAGAACCCCTTCAAAAGGGTTCAAAACAAAATATTTCTACCCGCTTTCCATTGGCCTGCCAACTTACCCCGAAACCGCCATGCTAATCATTTCCCTTTGAGGCTCTGTAAACAATTCAAGCTGCGCGAATCTTCCGCATCTTGTCGCATCAGAAAAATACAGTATCGGCAAAACTGTACTCTACCAAATAAGTTAAAGTTTCCTAGGAATTCTTTTGATAACGTTTAACTCCAGCAGTAATTCATAAGACATTTCACAAGAAATGTACTGGTAAATATTTTAATTGTGATTCCGTATGAATGCCTCATTTAGCTGACAGCCATGCCACTGAGGATGAAGAAACCCTTTACTCTTAACATCGGTGTTGTCATTGTCATATCTTTATACATGTAAACCAGGTATCGTGTCCAAATTATAAAACAATAATAACTCCGAATGTAAAAGCTACCGAAAAAGTGCAATGCAGGTAAATGATAAAGTGCCAGATCATAATTCGAGGTAAATAGTGAGGTCAAGAGTTCACAACGCACACACACAACACACACACACACACACACACACACACACACAAAGTGCTGGAGGAACTCAGTAGACCAGGCAGCATCTCTGGAAAAGAGTAAACACTCGACGTTTCGGGCTGAGCCCCTTCATCTTAGGCCCGGAGCTTTGACTCTTTATTCTTTTCGATAGATACTGCCTGACTTGTTGTCTTGATTGTACAAGAGGACCGTTCAAGAGTCCGATAACAGTAGAATAGAAGCTGTCATTGAGTCTTTGTATTTTCGGCCTGAAGGGAGAGGTGAGGAGATGATGTCGATCGAGGTGGTTGGTTGTGTTTTCACTAAGCTGGCGGAGGCGGCGAGCGTGTGGACGGAGTGGTTCCTGTGAGGCGCTGAGCTGCAGTCAAACTGTGCAGTTTCTTGCGGTCATGTGGCGAGCAGTTATCATACCGAGCCGTTAGGCATCCGGACAGAATGCTTTCTTGGGTGCATCGAAGGAGGGGGGGGGGGGGCCTGCCGAATTTCTTTAGCTTCCTGAGAAAGTCGAGGCGTTAGTGAGCTTCTTTGGCTGTGACATCAACATGGTTGGACCAGGGCAGGCTATTGGAAATATGGCTAGGAAGCTTTAGTTAGCTGGCGGTATTGATCATAGAATGATTAAGGGTTTCACAAACAGAACTAACATAACAGTCGCTACATGACTGAGATAATCTACCCAGTCTCTATTGAGGCTTGTCAGAAAGGGAAATATCTCTTTGTGAATGGCTCTATATGCTTTCCCCAAACTATTATGAAGTGTTTGTTTACCCAGCAATAGCTAAATCTGATCTTTTGATATGCAGTTCGTTTTGTAAGCAGAATGGTAAAGGGCTGAAGGGAAAGTAATCTGCTAAGAGAGGACAATGGATCGTGGGTCAATGGGAAGGAGGATAGGCATTGGAGGGAGGTGATGGGCACGGAGGACAAGAGAAGGGGTGACAGGGAAACCAGAATGGGGAATGAAAAAGGAGAGTATGGGGAGGGAAGAGAAATACCTGAAGTTAGAGAAATCGATATTCATGCCATCAGGTCAGAGGCTATCCAGACAGAATACGGGCTGCCATCCCTCCAACCTGATTGTGACCTCATGGTGGCAGCAGAGGAGGTCATGGGCCAACATGTTGGAATGGGAAGTTGAAGGGAAATGGGTGGCCACCAGGAAATCCCACCTTTAATAAAAAGAAGTTAGAGAAATCGATGTTCATGCCATCAGGTTGGGGTCTGCTCAGTATGCTTCCTTTTGACTGTCCTTGCTAAAATGACAAATATTCTTGAATATCTTTCTTCCAGCTTTGGTCAGCCTGAGATGCTTTTCTGTAACAGCAATTGGATTCAACTCTGTGTCATTCCATCTGCATTGCTGTGAGTACTGTAAGCCTTTTGATACACTTTCAATTTTGCCATTTTAACAAGTGTTTTTTCCTCATATTTTGACCCAGTTACTGCTCGCCTTTGTTTCAGTTACCTATTTATTTTGCTTGCTACTTTTCCAACTTCCACTTTATGTTTTGTTTCTGTAATGAGCTCTTCAGGCATGTGCAGGGTGCCAGAGAGCATTTGACTCAGGTTTTTAGAATGCCTGGATTGGTTAATTGTTTCTAATGAGAGTTGTTAATGGTTTAGGGTTCCTTATGTTTTTTCTCTCTTGAATGATTGCTCTTTGTAATGGGATCTCCTGGTGCTTTCTGTTTAAACTTGTTCAATTTATTTTGATATCTCTGAGATTTCTTGTTACTTGCATTATTTAAGCAGACACTAATTGTAGGGTCCTAGTTTGAAGAATGTTACATCTCGCAGTGTCGCTTGGCCAAGCCACCAGTGTTCTTTTGAAGTCTGCCTTTCCTCCACGCTTGGGTTCTGACATTGCCAGCACACATTGTGACAGTTCCTCTCCTTACTGAATCTCCATTAAGTTCCTGTCTCATTGCCGGGATAGTTTAACCCCTGTCCCAATGTCCAGTCAAACCCCCTTGCGAGAATATAGGTCCCATTTCAGCTGAGGTGCCATAATTCTGGATCAGCCTGGCTGAAAGGGGAGGGTGGAGAGTATCTACTCAGCACCAGCTGCATCAAGCATCAAAGTCTTGAGTTTCAATTCAGAATCAGGATCAGATTCAGGTTTAATATCACTGACATATGTTGTGAAATTTGTTCTTTTGCAGCAGCAGTGCAATACAATACATTGAAATTCAATAAATTACAAAAGAAATTCACATAAACATCAAGTTAAATAAGCAGTGCAAAAGGAGAGAAAATCTAGTGAGGTTGTGTTCATGGGTTCGTTTTCTATTCAGAATCTGATGGCGAAAGGGAAGAGCTAAAACATTGAGCGTGTGTCTTCAGGCTCCTGTACCTCTTCTCTGATGGTAGTAATAAGAAGAGCGCATGTCCTGGGTGATGGGGGTTCTTAATGATGGCTGCCACCTTTTGAAAATGTCTTCAGTCCTGGAGAGGCCAGTGCCTATGATGGAGCTTTTTGCTCACCCTATGCAGTGGCCCTTCCATGCCAGATGGTAATGCAACCAACACCATCAACACTGTCCTCAATCGCATCTCTTCCATTTCACATATGTCTGCTCTTACCCCATCTTCCCACCACCCTATCAGGTTATTGTTGTCTTCACCTACCAGCCCACCAGCCTCCACATCCAGCACATAATTCTCTGAAACTTCTGTCACCTCCAATGGGATCCCACCACCATCTACATCTTTCCCTCCACCCCACTTTCTGGTTTCCACAGGGATCGCTCCCTATACGACTCCATGTCCATCCGTCCCTCCCCACTTGTCTCCCTCCTGGCACTTACCCTTGCAAGTGGAGCAAGTGCTACACCTGCCCCTATGCCTCCTCCCTCACTACTATCCAGGGCCCTTATCAGTCCTTCCAGGTGAGGCGACTCTTGACCTGTGAGCCTATTGGGGTCACTTACTGTGTTCGGTGCTCCTGGTGTGGCCTCCTGTATGGTGGTGATTCTCGACACCGAGCATCTATGCCAGAACAAGCGAGATCTCCCAGTGGTCACCTATTTTAATTCCACTTTCCATTGTCATTCCGATATGTCCAACCATGTCCTCCTCCACTGTCAGTTGGGTTGGAGGAACAACACCTCATATTTTGTTTGGGTAGCCTCCAACCCGATGGCATGAACATCAATTTCTCAAACTTACAGTAATGCCCCCCCCCCAAACCTCCCCCTCACCCTTCTCCATTTCCCATCCCCTTTTGCCTCTCTCACCATATCTCCTTGCCCACCCATCACTTCCCTCTGGTGCTCCGTCCCCATTTTTCTTCCTTCCACAGCCTTCTGCCTCTTTCACCAGTCAACTTCCCAGCTCTTTACTTCATCCTTTCCCCTCCAGGTTTCACCTGTCACCTGATGGCTCTCTCTCTCTCTCCTCCCCCTACCTTTTAAATCTACTCCTCAGCTTTTATTCTCCAATCCTACTTTGGCCTGAAACATCGACTGTACTTTTTTCCATAGATGCTGCCTGGGCCTGCTGAGTTCCTCCAGCATTTTGTATGTGTTGCTCAGATGTCCAGCATCTGCAGATTTTTTCTTGTTTGTGATTGCAATCTTATTGTTGTCTTTGAGTGATCCTCTTTACACCTTTGTTTACAGTTTTTAAAACTCTGGCTATACCTTTCTAATGCCAGCCACCCACACTTCTTACAGTGGAGTAGCTGAATATTGAAAGACTGTTTCTATACTTGGGCTGAGTCTTTGATATATTATGGGAGGCCTAGTAAACAGCCACATTAATCTCACAATCCTCCAAGCCTGAGACGCAGTGTTAATATTATTAAACTGATACTTTTAATAATTGATACCTCTGTGGTCAATGGTAACTGGGACAAACGAAGTATCTGTGTATCCAAGGTACCATCCTGCAGTTTGAGGAATGGATTTAGAACTGGCAGGTTCTAAAGTCAGGTTCGAAGTGTCAACACCATAATTCCATCCAGGCTCGACAGGAAGCTCAGAGACCTTGGCCTTGACTCTGCCTTGTGACGCTGGATCCTGGACTTCCTGTCAGATCACCGGCAGGTGGTAAGAGTGGGCTCCCTTACCTCCACCCCTCTGACTCTCAACACAGGAATCCCTCAGGGCTGTGTACTAAGTCCCCTGCATACCCATGACTGTGTCGCCACCCACAGCTCTAATTTGCTGATGACACTACATTGATTGGCCTAATCTGAAAAAATAATAAAGTGGCCTACAGCTAAGAAGTCATCTCTCTGTCACAGTGGTGTCAAGAAAACAACCTCTCCTTCAACGTTGCAAAAACAAAGGAGCTGGTTGTGGATTACAGGAAAATATGAGACAGGCTAACTCCTATTGACATCAATGGATCTGGGGTTGAGACGGTAAGCAGTTTTGTTCCTCGGCATCCGCATCACCGTGGACCTAACGTGGTCCGTACACACCAGCTATGTGGTCAAAAAGGCACAACAGCACCTCTTTCACCTCAGGTATTTGAGGGAGTTTGGTATGGGCCCCCAAATCCTAAGAACTTTCTACAGCGGCACAATTGAGGGCATCCTGACTGGCTGCATCACTGCCTGGTATGGGAACTATACCTCCCTTAATCGCAGGACTCTGCAGAGAGTGGTGCGGACAGCCCAGCACATCTGTAATTGTGAACTTCCCATGATATAGAACATTTACAAGGACAAGTGTGTAAAAAGAGCCCAGAGGATCTTTGGGGACCCGAGTCACCCCAACCACAATCTATTCCAGCTGCTTCCATCCAGGAAATGGTATCATAGCATTAAAGCCAGGACCAACCGGCTATGGAACAGCTTCTTCCACTTAGTTACTTACTTTACTTTACTGTCACCAAACAATTGATAATAGAGCTTACAATCATCAAAGCGATATTTGATTTTGCGCTTCGTGCTCCCTGAAGTACAAATTGAAGTAAATATAATAAAGATTTAAATTATAAATCATAATTAGAAAATAGAAAAGGGAAAGTAAGGTAGTGCAAGTCAGGTCTGGATATTTGGAAGGTACAGCCCAGATTCAAGTTACGATCCACTGATGTTAACACTGATTAATTCATGCTGATTTGAATGTATTTCTATGTTACATTGACTGTTCTATTTATTATAAATTACTATGATTGCACATGGCACATTTAGATGAAGATGTAACAAAAAGATTTTGACTCCTCATGTGTATGAAGGATGTAAGAAATAAAGTCAATTCAATTCAATTATAAAAATTCTTTACTATGCTCTTGATTATCTATGTAATATAGATAACGGAGGGCCTTCATTGAAGGTACCAACGATTGCATGGTCCAAATCTTCAGTTCCATCGTAACATTGGAGGTGGTTGTCACTACCTTCAATTCCTTTGTAGTTCTTAACTTGTTGAAGTAGTAAAATCATTTAATTTTTGCTCCTGGCCATTCCTGGCATCTTCAAGCCTGAATAATGACTTACTGATGACAGTAAGCAAAACAGTTCTGAATTACCCTACTGCTTATTAATTGCCAACTATCAATGACAAAAATCATTGTTGTTTTAAACACAAGTGCACACAACTGGCACTATTTAAAATCTGTTCTCTCTAAACATGGTGTAATGTCTAACTACCACATATTTGCATGCCTCAGATGCTAGCTAGAAATTGTTTGGCAACCGTTTCCTGCCCCAATTAAGTGGCATTGTGTCTCAAATAAACAAAGGGAATCCTGACTATTTTCTTGATTAGTTTTTGTTCTTTAAGAGTTGTCCAAATACGTGGCTGTCCTGATTAACCGATGAACCAATTAACTGGAATCCACTGCATCTATATTTATAGTACCTGGTCAATACATAGGTATATTTAATACCTATATTGACCTGATCTATACTTAATATATATTTTCTGCCTGTTGGTTGCCTGTGAGATGACATAGAGTGGAACACAAAGAATAACCAAATGCTGTTGCCTCAAATTACAAAAATTTGTTGCTGTCTCCTTTTGAGTTTGCCTGATCTCCTGTGATCTTGTTGGTTTTCCAGGGTTGTTTTGATTTCTTTTTGCATCCAAGCAACGTACTAGTAAGTTATGTTAAATGATAAATTTCTGCAAGTTTACACTCAGTGGCCAGTTTATCAGGTGCTGAATGGTTGACGTGAATGTGGTATCTTCACGTTGTGTTGTACTGCTATGACAATACAATCCGAAATGTATGTCTATCACTGATCACTCAGTTATCCATGCATTTTAGAAAGATTACATGTAATTAAAAAAAGTTGATCTGGTTTTCCATACTCTTTGATATTTGTTTCCTACATAATAGCACATCATTATCTTGTGCCAATGCAAGTTTATCAATCAAGTAGTTGCCAGTCATTCTCTATGTCCATTATGCAGAGTGACTGGTAACAGTATAGAACAGTACAAACATTTCCAATCGGGCCTCCTTATGAATCATAGTGAAAGTCATTAGAATGATAGAAGAAGGTTTTGATCTCTGGCATCACATGACAAAAGAACAACTTTATAACAGTGATGCAGATTATGAACCAGGAAATTACAATCAATAGTAATCCTTACCTTTCATCATGAGTATGTGTTTGTAGACTAACCAATGTTATTGACTATTAATTGCCTCCTCAGAGGCAATTAGGAGCTAATGATGGACTTGTGTAATTGTGTGCTGGCTGAGTTTACAATTTTCTGCAGCCTTTTCTGATCCTGTGTAGTGCCCCCCTCCATATCAGACAGTGGTGCAACCAGTTAGAATGCTCTCCATCTGTAGAAATTTGCAAGTATCTTTGGTGACATACAAACTCTCTTCAAACTCCTAATGCAATATAGCTGTTGCCATGCCCTCTTTGTAATTACGTCAATCTGTTGGGACCAGGACAGACCCTCAGAGATGTTGACACCCAAGAACTTTTATTGGTGACTGACCTTTGGACTGTTGTAATGGCTGATTATAAATATGCTAACAAAACTAATAAATTCTCTGAAATTATCAATTTATTATTAACATATCAATTAATTTATTTTCATATCTGCATGTTTTGCTGCTTTTAAACTTCATTTTTTATTTATTAATACATTTCCCTGATCACCCCTTTTGATTTGAACAATTCACTACAATATAGATCATAATGGTGGTCAAAAGAATCTCTGTGGTTATATGACAAATGTTCCTTTCCATGATAATTATATTATTTTATCAAACTACTTGAGGATAAAGCACATCTGTCCTTGTATTTTGCCTCATATAGTCAGGAGAACGTGTAATTAATATTGCATTTCAGTTTTAACACTGATACCAAATGTAGTGTGTTTCTGTTCACTTAGTTTGTGGCATGACAAAACTTATTTTGAAAATAAAAACCTTCCAAAGGGATGCATTTCCTTTCAGAATAACAGATGGCAACTGATTTCACCTGGTCATCCCTTACCTTACAACTGTCTAGATAACCATTTTCCTAGTAATGTCAAGCAAACCGCAAAGAAATGTTATTGAATTGAGTTGACTTTATTTCTTACATCCTTCACGTACATGAGGAGCAAAAATCTTTATGTTACGTCTCCGTCTAAATGTGCAATGTGCAATCATAGTAATTTATAATCATTTATAATAAATAGAACAGTCAATGTAATACAGAGTACCCTCAGTCTGATGGCCTGGTGGAAGAAGCTGCTCTGGAGCCTGTTAGTCTTGGCTTTTATGCTACAGTACTGCTTCCTAAATGGTAGTTGCTGGAATAGATTGTGGTTGGGGTGACTTGGGTTCCCATTGATCCTACAGGCCCTTTTTACACACCTGTCCTTGTAAATGTCCAGAATAGTGGGAAGTTCACAACTACAGATGCGCTGGGCTATCTGCACCACTCTCTACAGAGTCCTGTGATTGAAGAAGGTACAGTTCCCATACGAGGCAGTGATGCAGCCAGTCAGGATGCTCTCAATTGTGCCTCTGTAGAAGGTTCTTAGGATTTGAGAGCCGATACCAAACTTCCTCAACCGTCTGAGGTGAAAGAGGTGCTGTTGTGGCTTTTTCACCACACATAGTACAGACCACTATTAAAAGAAACATTAAAAGAAATAGAGAACCTTAAAGTACAATACAGGCCTTGCGCCACACAATGTTGTGCTGACCTTTAACTTTAAGGTCAATCTAACTCCTGGCTTCCACATAGCCCTCTAATTTCTATCATCCATGTGCCTAAGTGTTTATTAATGTATCGGCTTTCACCACCACCCCGACAGGGCTTTCCACACACTCACCCTCTCAAAACTTACCTCTGACATTCCCCCATTCTTTCCACCAACCTCTATTAAATTATACCTCTTCATATTAGCCATTTCCACACTGGTGCTGGCTGCTC
Source organism: Hypanus sabinus (assembly GCF_030144855.1). Lineage (NCBI taxonomy): Eukaryota > Metazoa > Chordata > Chondrichthyes > Myliobatiformes > Dasyatidae > Hypanus > Hypanus sabinus. The sequence goes on along the minus strand of NC_082710.1, from coordinate 16,614,390 downwards.
CCTTGATCCATGCCCATTATTTTCTTGTACACCTCTATCAAGTTGCCTCTCATCCTCCTTCACCCCAGAGAGAAAAGCCCAAGCTCACTCAACCTATCCTCATAAGACATGCTTTCTAATCTAGGCAGAAGCAACAGAAATAATACTCTGCTATTTCATCTGGAAAATAAACTACAGTGTCAGCTAAGTGTTACTTTGACAAAGTTAAAGACTGAAGTATGCTGAGAATTAACAATTTTAATCCTCACTTTAAGCAACATGAAATCAAAGAATTAAATGAGAATAAATTAATTCCTGATTCAGTGAATTCATAATTGACCATGTAAATGGTAATTCTCACATCATCCCTTGCTGATACTCTGATATGTAGAATCATGGATATGAGATTAAAAATCAACTCCAAGGACAACCAACACCTAATACAGACCAATCTTCTACATGCCCTCTTTCCCATTACTACCATGAAGAAGGAGGAAGATGCACACTTAACATTTTAGGAACAGCTTCTTCCCCTCTGCCATCAGATTTCTGAATGTTTCATGAACCCTTGAGCAGTACCTCACTATTTTGGTCTCTTCTTGCACTACATAAATTGTTTTTATATATTCCTTATTGTAACTTATAGAATTGTTTTATGTATTGCACTCTACCACTGCCACAAAACAACAAATTTCATGACACATGCCAGTGATAATAAACCTGATTCTGATTCTTGGGTACAAGTTTATTGCTCCATGAAAGAGGTGACACGAGAGGATAGGGTATTAAAGAAGGTGCTTAGATACTCTCATAGGCTGGTGTGTTGTGAATAAGAGATGGGACCTGTTTTGCAGCCTGAGAAGACATAGGTTAAAGTCAGAGTAGGAATGTTGTATGCAGTTCTGTCACAATACTATAGAAAGGGGCAGCACGGTAGTGTAGATGGTAGCACAATACTTCACAGTTTCTGTGTTCTCCCAGTAACCATGTGTCCTCTGGGCACTCCAGTTTCCTTCCACAGTCTTAAGATGCACTGATTGGTAGGTCAAATGGTCACTGTATATTGTCCTGAGACTAGGCTAGGATTAAAATTGGGGGATTGCTGGGTGGCATGGTTTGAAGGGCTGGAAGGAGAAAGAGGGCCTTTCTCCTTCACTATTTCCATTCCCATTTCCCCTTTCTCACCTTCTCTCCTTACTTGCCCATCACCTCCCTCTGGTGCTCCTCCCCCTTCCCTTTCTTACATGGCCTTCTGTCCTTTCCTTTCAGATTCCCCTTTCGCCAGCCCTTTACCTCTTTCACCAATCAATTCTCCAGCTATTTACTTCGCACCTCACCCTCCTCTCACAGTTTCACCTATCACCTACTACCTTGTACTTCTTCCTCTCCTCCCCCCACCTTCTTCTTACTTCTAATCTCTTTTTTCTGGTTGCGATGATGGTTCTTCGCCCAAAACATTGACTGTTTACTCTTTTCCATAGATGCTGCCTGGCCTGCTGAGTTCCTCCAGCGTTTTGTGTGTATTAGTTTGATTTCCAACATCTGCAGATATTCTCTGGTTTGTGATTTGATCTATGTAACTTTGAGGAATCTAAACGTGGATTCTGTGACAACCCACAGTTATTGCTGTAGGCATAGATAAAAGAAAAACTGTTTGGAATTGTGAAAGGCATAATTGGACATTAATAGACAATAGGTGCAGGAGTAGACCATTCGACCCTTCAAGCCAGCACCGCCATTCACTGTGATCATGGCTGATCATCCACAATCAGTATCCCGTTCCTGCCTTCTCCCCATATCCCTTGACTCTACTATCTTTAAGAGTTCTATTTAACTCTTTCTTGAAAGCATCCAGAGAATTGGCCTCCACTGCCTTCTGAGGCAGAGCATTCCACAAGTCCACAACTCTTTGGGTGAAAAAGTTTTTCCTCAACTCCGTTCTAAATGGGCTACCCCTTATTCTTAAACAGTGGCCTCTGGTTCTGGACTCACCCAACATCGGGAACATGTTTCCTGCCTCAGCATGTCCAGTCCCTTAATAATCTTATATGTTTCAATCAGATCCCCTCTCATCCTTCTAAATTCCAGTGTATACAAGCCCAATCACTCCAATCTTTCAACATATGACAGTCCCGCCATCCTGGGAATTAACCTCGTGAACCTACGCTGCACTCCCTCAATAGCAAGAATGTCCTTCCTCAAATTTGGAGACCAAAACTGTACTGAATATTCTAGGTGTGGTCTCACCAGGGCCCTGTAGAACTGCAGAAGGACCTCTTTGCTCCTATATTCAACTCCCCTTGTTATGAAGGTCAACATGCCATTAGCTTTCTTCATTGCCTGCTGTACCTGCATGCTTACTTTCAGTGACTGATGAACAAGGACACCTAGATCTCGTTGTACTTTCCCTTTTCCTAATTTGACAGTATTCAGATAGTAATCTGCCTTCCTGTTCTTGCCACCAAAGTGGATAACCTCACATTTATCCACATTAAACTGCATCTGCCATGCAACTGCCCACTCACCAACCTGTCCAAGTCACCCTACGTACTCATAACATCCTCCTCACATTTCACACTGCCACCCAGCTTTGTGTCATCTGCAAATTTGCGAATGTTACTTTTAATCCCTTCATCTAAATCATTAATGTATATTGTAAATAGCTGCGGTCCTAGCACCGAGCCTTGCAGTACCCTACTAGTCACTGCCTGCCATTCTGAAAAGGACACATTAATCCCTACTCTTTGTTTCCTGTCTGGCAACCAATTTTCTATCCATGTCTGTATCCTACCCCCAATACCATGTGCTCTAATTTTTCCCACTAATCTCCTATGTGGAACCTTATCAAAAGCTTTCAGAAAGTCCAGGTACACTACATCCACTGGCTCTCCCTTGTGCATTTTCATAGTTACATCCTCAAAAAATTCCAGAAGATTAGTCAAATATGATTTCCCCTTCGTAAATCCATGCTGACTCAGACCGATCCTGTTACTGCTATCCAAATGTGCCACTATTTCATCTTTTATAATTGACTCCAGCATCTTCCCCACCAATGATGTCAGGCTAACTGGTTCTATAATTCCCTGTTTTCTCTCTCCTTCCTTTCTTAAAAAGTAGGATAACATTAGCTACCATCCAATCCTCAGGAACTGATCCTGAATCTATAGAACCTTGGAAAATGATTACCAATGCATCTACGATTTCTAGAGCCACCTCCTTAAGTACCCTGGGATGCAGATCATCAGGCCCTGGGGATTTATCAGCCTTCAGTCACATCAGTCTACCCAACACCATTTTCTGCCTAATGTGAATTTCCTTCAGTTCCTCCATTACCCTAGATCCTCTAGCCACTGTTACATCTGGGAGATTGTCTGTGTCTTCCCTAGTGAAGACAGATCCAAAGTACCTGTTCAACTCTGTACCTGCTAAATACAGATCATAAGTAGTTGGTGGTATAAAAGGTGAAACATAGACCTAAATGTTGGAGCCAGGGTGTGACCATTGAGTTTGTTTGACCCTGGTATTGCAAATGCTTGAGTGATTCAGGGGAGGTTGATGAGAATCAAATAGCTGAAAGTGGATCCAAAATCAAAAGTGGTACTGAAATAACTATGGATTGGAAGAAATTATTAAGAAAGATTAAATCAGTAGTTAATGAAAATGGAACAATCAAGTCTGCCATTTAAAGAACAGGATGATGGCAGGAGTTTGGAAATATCAAGGACAATGGAAAGTGAAATAAAATGGGTGAGAGAAGAGTCATAAGGCTACAGCACAGAAACATGCCCTTTGGCTCATTGGCCATGCCAATGGTTAACCTGCCTGGTTCCATCAATCCACACTTGGACCATAACCCTCCCTACACCTCCCATGCATATACTCACCCAAAATTCTCTTAAATGTTGCAGTCGTTCCCTCATCCACCACTTCTGCTGGCAGCCCATTCTGCACTCACACCACCTTTTGAGTGAATAAGTTTTCCCTCAGGATCTCCTTAATTTCACCTTTTACCCTCAATGTTCTAGTTCAACCCACCCTCAGAAGAAAAAGCCTGCATGCATTTAGCTTATGTATACTTCTCGTAATTTTAATACCGCGATCAATTCTCCCCTTATTCTCCAACACTCCAGGGAAAAAAGTCCTAACCTATTCAACCTTTCCCTATAACTCAGGTACTCAAGTCCCAGCAACATCCTTCAATCTTACTGATAGCTTTCCTGTAGGTAGGTGATCAGAACTGCACACAATTGACTGAACAAACGATAGGCTTTTTATTAGAATTGAGAGATAGCAATAAACTGTGTTCAGTCTGGATTAAAATGAAGGGCAATTTGGGAAAAAGAAAAGAGATGAGTGTTGGACATGTAGGAATGCGTTTTAGAAAAAGCTATATTTGAAATCTCACAGATGTTGTAGCTATGGGAAAATTGAATACGTGACTAAGGAATACTGATCTTTTTTATTTTAAAAACAGAAATCAGAAATTACTTTTCTCTCAATATTCACCTTGAGCTAATATACACTCTGTGGTCACTTTACTAGGTACCTCCTGAAGCTAATAAAGTGGCCACTGAGTGTATGGCTGTGGTCTTCTGCTGCTGTAGCCCATCCACTTCCAGGTTCGATGTGTTATGCATTCAGAGATGCTCTTCCGGACACCACTATTGTAACGCATGATTGAGTTACTGTTACCTTCCTGTTAGCTTGAACCAGTCTGGTCATTCTCCTCTGACCTCTCTTATCACCAAGGTATTTTTGCCTACAGAACTGCTACGCAGTGGAATTTTTTTTTGTTTATCGCACCGTTTTCTGCAATCTTTGGAGACTGGTGTGTGAAAATCCTAGGAGATCAGCAGTTTCTGAGATATTCAAACCACCCCATTTGGCACCAAAGTTCAAAGTAAGTTTATTATCAAAGCACATATACGTCACCATGTACAACCCTGAGGTTCATTTTCTTGTGGACATGCTCAAAAAATGCTTAATAAATTAGAACCATTATAGAATTAATGAAAAACCATATCAACTTGGGTGCTCAATCAGTATACAAAAGACAACAAACTGTGCAAATACAAAAAGAATGAAATAATAATAATAATGATGAATAAGTTAGTAATAAATTTCAAGAACATCAGATGAAGGGTCCTTGAAAGTGAGTCTATAGTTTGTGGGAAAATGTCAATGATGGGGCAAGTGAAGTTTAAATGGAGTTAACCCCTTTGGTTCAAGTGCCATAGGATTGAGGACTATTAATTGTTCCTGAACTTGGTGGTGTGAGCCTGAGGGTCCTCATGGCAGCAGTGAGAAGCAAGCATGACCTGGGTGAGGGATCTCTCTTGATGAATGTCACTTTTCTGCGACAACACTTTGTGTAAATGTGCTCAGTGGTTGAGAGGGCTTTACCCATGATGGACTGGGTTGCATCCACTACTTCTTATAGGATTTTCCATTCAAGGGCATAGAAAGGATTTACTATTTCCATACAAGGCTGAGATATAGCCAGTCAATATATTCTCTATGACACTTCTATAGAAGTTTGTCAATTTCAGATGTCAGGCTGAAACTTAATAAACCTCTGATGAGTTAGAGGCCTTGTTGTACTTTCTTCATAATTACATTCTTGGTCCAGGACAGATCCTCCAAAATGATAACACAGAAGAATTTAAAGTTGCTGACCCTCTCCACATCTTCTGATCCTCAGATAAGGTCTGGCTAATGGACCTCTGGTTTTTTCCTCCTGAAGTGAATAATCAAGTTCTTCATCTTGATGGCGTTGGGCAAGAGGTTGTTGCTATGGCACCACTTGGCCAGATTTTCTATCTCCCTCCTATAAGCTAATATATCACCACCTTTGTTTCGGCCTAAGACAGTGGCTTATGACCAACAATCATCCCATGGTCCAAGTCACTTAGATCACATTGCTTCCCCATACTGATGTTTGATCTGTACATCTTGATCATGTCTGCATGCTTTTATGCATTGAGTTCCTGCCATACGCTTGGCTGATTAGACATTTTGCATTAATGAGCAGTTGTATAGATTTATATACACAAAGTTGCCACTGAGTGTATATAAATAAATTAGACACACTAGAATGTAGAATGTTCAGAAACAGGCCTTCGGTCCATAATGTTGTGCAAATCTCCATGGTTTTCACATAAGTCAGTTCAGTTTTGGGAATTGGTATGCGGCACATACCAAGTTGTTGAGTTTCAGTCCCTGATTCATTATTGTAATATCTAGCACCTCCTTTCCCTTCTGTGCTGGGGTTCCCAAACCTTTTTTTATGTCATGGAGCCTTACCATTAAGCAAGTTGATTAGAGTGGTTGAGGAGAACTTCAGAGACTTGAGTCAGTAGTAAAGGGGTCAAATACAATGCTAGCATTCATTTCAAGAGAGCTAGAATGGACTTCTGAAGCTGTGTAAGTCATTAGTCAGACTACATCTGGAATACTATCAGCAATTTTGGACCACATATCTAAAGAAGAATGTGCTGGCCTGGAAAGGATCCAAAAAGGCTCCACAAGAATAATCCCAGCAATTAAATATTTTACAAATGAAGAGCACTTGATCCCTCTGGGTCTGTATTTATTGCAGCTCCTAAGGATGAGGAGAATCTCATTGAAACCCACTGGATACTGAAAGGCCTGGAGAGGATGTTTCCATTATCAGGTGAGTGTAGGATCCTCAGAATGAAGAAACATCCCTTTAAAACTGAGATGCAAATTAATTTCTGAGCCTCTGGATGGGGAATCTGTGGAATTCATAGCAACAGAGGGTTCTACAGGCCAAGTTACTGGGTGTATTTAAGGCAGAGATTGATAGGTTCTTGATTGGTAAGGAGATTAAGAGTTAATAGGAAAAGGCCAAAGAGTGAACAATTCCAGTAAAGACTGAATGATAGAGCAAATTCAATGGTCTAAATGGCCTAATTATGCTCGTATATATTATGGCTTTATAACATGCAGGGGATGAGTCAGTAACGGAGTAAATAAAGAGGCACTGCAGTATTACAGGTTAAAATATTCCCAGTAATAATAGAAAATGCTGGAAATACATAGCAGGTTAGGCTGCATCTGTAGAAAGAGAAACTGAACTCACTTCTTTTTCTGGGTATCACCACTTTGTACCCTCAGCCCTGATACATCATCTCAGCCTGAAACACTGACCATCCCACTGCATCCAGAAATTGAGATTAGTATTTGTTTATCATTGTCACATGGTTTATGTCACAATGTGTGCTGGCAATGTCAGAACCAAAGTGTGGAGGAAAGACAGACTCCAGTGTAGAGATAGTGACCAGGGTTTATTTATAAGAACTCCAACAGAACATCGATGGCTCAACTGAGTGGCACCATGAGATGTTACATTCTCTAAACTAGGACCACACGATTACTGCTAATCAGGCATCTGCTTAAATAATGCAGTTAACACAGAATCTCAGTGCCTATCAAAATAAACTTAACAAGCTTGAACAGAAAGCACCTGGAGTCCTCATTACAAAGAGCGAGTCCTCTGAGTAAAACACAAGGAACTCTAATCGATTGACAACTCTTGTAAAACAACAATTAACCAATTCAGGTGCACAAGCCTAAAGAGCTCATTAGAGGTTATTATTGTAACAGGCTTGTCTTGCATCTGTTTAAACAGATCAAATCAATATGCAGTCCATTGAACTTGAATAAAGTAAAACAAAAAACAATAAATAAAGTGTAAGCACTACTGAAAAAGTGTGGTGCAGGTAAACGGTAAGGTGCAAGAACATAATGAGGTAGATAGTGAGGCCAGGAGCCATCTCATACTAGGGAATCATTCAATAATCTTACAACAGAGGGATAGAATCTGTCCTTGAGCCTGTTGTAGAGGAAGGGCCCTGAAGCATTGTTGAGGACCCCTACCACCAATCCCACAATCTCTGACCATCAGGAAGGAGGTGCAGGACCAGGACTGCCAGATTGGGGAACAGCTTCTTCCCTCAGGCTGTGAAATTAATGAATACCCAGCCACCACCAAGGTCTCATCACTAGGATAGCAAGCTGTTTACTTTACCTGTACTGTGCACTAAATGCACTTTGAATTGTATTTTATGAACTTGTTTATAGCAATAAGTTGTTTTTAGGTGTTGTGTGTGATGCATGTTTTGAGGGTGCACCGAGGTCCTAAGGAACGTTGTTTCATTTGGTTATAAAAGTGTACAGTCAGATGACAATAAACTTGAACTTGAAAGTATGCGCTTTCAGGCTTTTGTATCTTCTGTCCAATGGGAGAGACAAGAAGAAAGAATATCTCAGGTAGGTGAGGTCTTTAATAAGGCTGGCTACTTTACTGAGGCAGTGAGAAGTACAGATGGTCCATGGAAGGGAGGCTGGGTTTCCAAATGCTGAGGCATGTCCGTAACAGTTGACTTACAAAGCCATGATGCATCCAGATAGGATGCTTTATATGTGCATCAAGAAAAATTGGTAATGGTCTACGGGTCATACCAAACTTTTAAATCCACCTGAGGATGTAGAGATATTGATGACCTTTTTGACCATGCTATCATCCATACTCTTAGCCTATCTGTATTCCCAATATTCTCTAAATACCCTGTATTTTCCTTACTGTCATTCAAAGTTCAAAGTAAATTTATTATCAAAGCACATGTCTGTCACCATATACAACCCTGAGATTAATTTTCTTGCGGGCATACCTATTAAATCCATAATAGAATCAATGAAAGGTCATTTGTCTTTTGTTCAACCACTATGCAAAAGACAACAAACTGCATAAATATGAAAAGAAATAAATAATAGTAAATAAATAAGCAATAAGTATTGAGAACATGAGATGGAAAATGATTCCATAGGTTGTGGGAACATTTCAATGATGGGGCAAGTGAAGTTATCCCTTTTGGTTCAAGAGCCTGATGGTTGAGGGGTAATAACCATTCATGAACCTGTTGGTGTGTATCCCAAGGCTCCTATACCTTCTTCCTGATGGTAGCAGCGAGAATAGAGCATGTCCAGCTTAGTGTAATCAGATAATGATGATATACTACACTTGCACTCCTCTTTCGAATCATTGATGTAAATTGTTAACAGCTTGGTCCTTTGTAAAAGAAACTAACATCATTCGTACTGATGCTAAAACCTAGCAGTTTCTATCATGAACTTTAGCAATGGCGATCTAGATATCCAGAGAGCTGACCTTGAGACATTTCAGGCTGCAGGCTAGACTCAAATTACTGCATTTGCCACTCCTGTGTCAGTTGTGCATGTGTAATCTCTGACCCTGCATCTCTTTCCTGAAAGACCTGGTCATGTGTACACAGATAAGTTTGAGGTTAATTACCAATGTCCAGGCCCATAGCAGGGTATTTGCATTTTGGCCTGCACTTTTTAACAAAGCGCATGTAATCTGGACGATCTTTGTAAATAATCAGAAGAACCTACTTTAGGTCATTTTACCTGGTGTGGCTTGTAAGTGTTTCCAGTTCTTCACTAGCATTCTTGATTCGTTGCTGCCTTTCTACATCGACTCAAATTATATCACACCACTTCAAAGCAGCTTTCTGGGGGCATCTTCTCCACACAGTTCAATCAGATGGCTGTCTGAATACTACTGAGAACAGGAAGAAAATGCAGCTGGGTCTGTTTTAAAATTTTAAACTACATCACTCCATTAATCAGAGTACTCTCTGCCACTATTCGTACATGCAAAAATGATTCATCTTCCGTGTCAGATGAACACAAAAGGATGTCATTCCCTCTATATCACTCGGTTAGAGTGTTGCTGGGAGAAAGTAGTCTGCACTTTGCATCAATTTCTTCTTATCTAAGATTGCCATCCAAGCTAGATTTAGAATAGTGGTGCTTAACCTGTAGTGGTACAATTTTAAGGAATTCTCCCCAACCAGATGATGAATGGGTTCTGCAAACCTAGTGCAGGTAGGTTCCCTTTAATTTATAAACACAAAAAAAATTCTTCATATGCCGGAAATCCAGAGTGACACATATTGCGTTCTGGAGAAACTCAGCAGGTCAGGCAGTATCTATGGAGAGGAGTAAATAGTCACTCAACGTTTCATGCCCAGACCCTTCTACATCCCTTTATTACTTATTTATCAGCCCCCACCCCTGCCCCACTTTTAGGGCCCTCAGTCCCAACATTACCCTAATCCTGGTTCAAAAGCAAGGACATAAACAGAAGACCTCTGGCACAACACCAGCCTTATTGACCTTACCAATTTAGGCTGACATACCGAGATTAGCATTTCATACACAGAACAAGCACATTTTAGACCAGATGTTGTCATTGTGTAGTAGATCTAAAACAACGGAATGTTGCCTGCTGTGACTATTATATTGATTAATTTTGTTGCTTGTTCATGAGTATCAAACATAATTCCATATTTTTCTTGGCCCAGTTCTGAGTGACTCATGATGGGGCACTAATTTGTTCAAAAAGTTGATGTATCCCAGAAAGCTCTGCACATGTGCAATGTCTGTCAGGTTTTCCTCCTTGGCTTCAGCTGTTTTCAGGCCATCCCTGGTGATTAACTAACACCGGCAGCAGACTTCTTCACTTCAAAAATGCTGGAAATACTCAGCAGGTCAGGCAGCGTCTATGGAGAAGGAGACAGAATTAATATTTCAGGTCAGTAACATTTCATATGAGTAAGAAAAAGTTATCAATTAAAAGTTGCAGAGGCGAAAGGATGAAGGAAATGTCTGTAATAGGGTGGAGACCAATAGACACAATGGCATTGGTGGTGATGTCAGCTTCAGGAGTCTGGTGAAATTTTGTTAATCACAGATGATCATTCTAAAAGAGATGTAAAGAAAGAGAGAAGAATGAGAATAAAAAAAAATATGATGTTGGAACAAAGGCACAAAACACTACAGTTGATCCCTGAGAGCTGTACTCAAATTCAAGTTTAATGTTCAACCATAGATAACCGATGTTTTTGTGGTTACTCTTCATGGCTTGTGGTGCATCAGGCAGCAACCTTGCCATTTCTTTGGCATTGCCTTTTTCTACAAGGCTGACTCTCAACCCGACACAGATGGAAAGCATGCAAGGTGTTGGCCAGATTCGAACCCAAGACCACTTGCCTCAAAGTCCATTGCTGATGCCACTGTACCACCAGCTGCTAAAATCATACATTTTGTATACAGGGAAATGAAACATCATTCCTCTGGGCCCACGATGCAAAACAAAGTATATACAGTTACACAGAGCACATATACAGTAGTTACAACAGCATATACAGGCACAAAATAATATTAGCACAAGTCCCTGAGCAGCATCATCTGAAGATGATGGTGCATGGAATGTAGTCTTGGAGCCATGTTTCTGCAATAACAAGAATGCAGCAGTTTCTCATCTCACACTGGGTCAGGTGCAGATGATGGGAATTCAGCTTGCCTTCCAGGGAGCAAAGACTGGAGAACAGCACTGATGAGAAACCCAGCCTTCAGGGGCCAGTCCCCAACTCAGCAGAGATTCCAGCACATCCTCTGTCCAACTGTTCTCTGCCACACCGTGTCTGGTGCCCCTCCCCTGGGTGGCTAACAGTACATGCGCCCAGTTCGAAGAGCCATATGTTTTCCCATGACTCTGCATCGGCTTTGAAGAACAGCTTAAGAAGCCCGAGACAATGAGGTCAACTTGTGAGTGGGATGGCAAATTAAAATGATAGGTGAGTTTAAAGTCATAGGGGACCAAACTTTAATTCTTTGCAAAGTTGACACCAATGAGAGGCATTGATCGTGTGGATAGTCAGAGGCTTTTTCCCAGGGCTGAAATGGCTAGCACGAGAGGTAACAGTTTTAAGGTGCTTGGAAGTAGATACAGAGGAGATATCAGGGGTAAGGCTTTTACACAGAGAATGGTGAGTGCGTGGAATGGGCTGCCAGTGATGGTGGTGGAGAAAGATATGACAAAATTTTTTAAGAGACTCCTGGACAGGTGTATGGAGCTCAGAAAAGTAGAGGGCTATGGGTAACCCTAGGTAATTTCTCAGTTAAGGACATGTTTGGCACAGCTTTGTGGGCCAAAGGGCCTGTCTTGCTGTAGGTTTTCTATGTTTCTATGTTTCAATCTGCAAATGGTTTATCCAATGCAGAGACATTATAACCACTAAATTCTACACAAGGTTGGAAGGAGTACAGTTTTATCAAGAGCCACTTTATTACCAATAATCTACTCACAGATGCTCAGTTTGCTTTCAACAGAATTACTGAGTATCAGAGTTCATCGCAGCCTTTTTACAAACAAACAACACAGAATGGTGCAAAACAATGCAGGCGCTTCAGCCCACAATGTTCTGCCAACCCTTTAACTTATTTCAAGATCAGTCTAACCCTTCCCTTCCACATAGCCACCAATTTTCTTTCATCCAGGTACCCATCTACAAGTCTCTTAAATGCCCTTAATTGAAGGGTATTGAATCTGTGGAATTTGAATTCATTGCCATAGGTGGCTGTGGAGGCCAAGTCATTGGGAATATTTAATATATGGAGGTTGATATATTCTTGATTGGGAAGGATGTCTAAAGTTCCAGGAAGAAGGCAGGAGAATAAGCTTGAGAAGGATAATAAATCAGCCATGCTGAAATAGCAGCACTTACTCAATGGGTCGAGTGGCCTAATTCTGCTCTAAGGTCTTATGATGTTAATGGAAGAAGGAACTGAATTCAAAGAAAGAGGTACGATTGACTGATTTTGGCATCAAGGCAGTATTTGACCAAGTGTGCCATCCATAAGTCTAAGTAAAGCTGAAATCAAAGGGAAAATATTTCAATGCTTGGACAAAGGAACTAAGTCACAATTGTTAGAGATCAAACATCTTACTCTAGATTTCCCTGCAGGAGTTCCTCAGGACAGTATCCTAAGCCCAACCATCTTCGACTGCTTCATAAGTGATCTTTCCTTACATAGCAAGTTCAGGCAGGGGAATGCTGGCCGGTGATTGCACAAAGTTCAATTATATTCATATCTCATCAATAAAAGAAGATTCACAAAGACACTCCAAGGCTTTCTACCAAGCACAATGTCATAAGTCCTCTGCAAATTTTCCATGTGGCAAAGACCTAAATGATAGTTAAGCATGGGCTGATGTGTGACAATATTCATGCCACGCAGTAGCCAAATGATGAATATTTCCAGGGGAAAATCTAACCAGTAACCTTTGCTATTCAATTTCATTGTCAGCCTTTAGGCCTAATGTTACCTCTTTGTCTTCCCTTCTTCTCTAAGCCGGGAGTTATCCAAAGGGTATGAATGCATTTCATTAAAAGGACCACCATTCTAAAGATAAGGAGTAAACCAAGATAAAAAAAGTTAGATGCATAAGTACTCAGCATTCGTTTCATCAAATAGAGGTAATTTAGTAATTAACTTTTTAGAGTTTATGAAGTAACATACAAAATGCTGCGGCATCTAAGCAGAAGAACTCCCTATTCCCAGTCCAACATGTTGGTCCATGGCCTTCTCTCCTGCCACAACATGGCCACTCTCAGGTTAAAGGAGCAACACCTCATATTCCACTTGGGTCGTCTCCAGCCTGAAGCATGAACATTGATTTCTTCATCTTCTGGTACTTCCTCCTTTCCCTTTATCCAGTCCCCATCCTGGCTCCCCTCTTATCCTTTCCCTTCTGCTCACCTGCCCATCAATACCTCTAGTGCCAGTCCACCTTCCCTTTCTCATCTAGTGAGCAGGCTTTAGATGATCTGAGCAATGGGATCAACATGTACGAAACAGCACACCCTAACGCTTTCACCATCATTTTGGGGGATTTTAACCAGGCCAGTTTGAAAAAAAATCACTGAGCAATTACCATCAACAGATCACTTGCAATACTAGAGGAAACAACACACTGGACCATTGCTACACCGCCATCAAGAATGTGCTATTCCACGCCCTCAGTTTGGGAAGTCTGATCACCTGGCTGTACTTCTACTCCTTGAGTATAGGCAGAGACTGAAGACTGCAGCAGCAGTAGTGAGGACCAAGGAGGTATGGACAAGGGAAGCACAGAAGCACCTATAGGACTGCTTTGAATCGGTGGACTGGACTGTATTCAGGGATTCATCTTTGAACCTGGATGAGTATGCTGCAGTTGTTACCAATTTCATTAAAACCTGTGTGGATGAGTGTGTGCCTACAAAGACTTACAGTGCATCCCCAAACCAAAATCCGTGGATGAACCAGACGGTACGTCGTCTGCTGAAGGCTAGATCTGTGGCATTCAAGTCTGGCGACCCAGGCCTGTACCAGAAAACCAGGTATGATTTGCAGAGGGCTATTTCAAGGGCAAAGAGATAATTTCAAATGAGTTTGGAGGTGACATTGGATGCACTGGAACTCTGGCAGGGTTTGCAAGACATTACTTCATACAAAGCGAAACAGCATGAATGGCAGCTATGTTTCACTACCAGATGAACTCAACATCTTCTATGCCCGCTTTGAAAGGGAGAACACAACTATAGCTATGAAGATTCCTGCTGCACCCAGTGACCCTGTGATCTCTGTCTTGGAGGCTGCTGCTAGGATGTCTTTAAAGAGAGTGAACCCTCGCAAGGCAGAAGGTCCCGATGGAGTACTTGGTAAGGCTCTGAAAACCTGTGCCAACTAACTAGCGTGAGTATTCAAGGACATTTTCAACCTCTCACTGCTATGGGCTGAAGTTCCCACTTGCTCCAAAAAGGCAACAATTATACCAGTGCCCAATAAGAATAATGTGAGCTGCCTTAATGACTATCACCCAGTAGCACTCACTTTGACAGTGATGAAATGCTTTGAGAGGTTGGTCATGACTCGAATGAACTGCATCAGCAAGGACCTGGACCCATTGCAATTTGCCTTTTGCCACAATAGGTCAACAGCAGATGCAATCTCAATGGCTCTTCACATGGCTTTAGACCACCTGGACAACACAAACACCTATGCCAGGATGCTGTTCATCAACTATAGCTCAGCATTTAATACTGTCATTCCCACAATCCTGACTGAGAAGTTGCAGAACCTGGGCCTCTGTTCCTCTCTCTGCATTGGATCCTCGACTTCCTAACCGGAAGACCACAATCTGTGTGGATTGGTGATAACAAGTTCTCCTCGCTGATGATCAACACTGGCGCACCTCGGGTGTGTGCTTAGCCCACTACTCTATTCTCTATACACACATGACTGTATGGCTAGGCATAGGTCAAATACCTTCTATAAATTTGCTGATGCTATACAACCATTGTTGGTAGAATCTCAGGTGGTAATGAGAGGGTGTACAGGAGTGAGATATGCCAACTAGTGGAGTGGTGCCACAGCAACAATCTGGCACCCAACGTCAGTAAGATGAAAGAGCTGATTGTGGACTTCAGGAAGGGTAAGATGAAGGAACATATACTAATCCTCATAGAAGGTTCAGAAGTGGAGAGAGTGAGCAGTTTCAAGTTCCTGGGTGTCAAGATCTCTGAGGATCTAACCTGGTCCCAAAATATCGATGTAGTTATTAAGAAGGCAAGGCAGCGGCTATACTTTATTAGGAGTTTGAAGAGATTTAGCATGTCAACAAATACACTCAAAAACTTCCATGGATGTACCATGGAGAGCATTCTGACAGGCTGCATCACTGCCTGTTATTGGGGGGGGGGGGGGGTGCTGCTGCACAGGATTGTAAATCTAGTCAGCTCCATTTTGGGTACTAGCCTACAAAGTACCCAGGACATCTTCAGGGAGCAGTGTCTCAGAAAGGCAGCGTCCATTATTAAGGACGTCCAGCACCCTTTTCTCACTGTTAACATCAGGTAGGAGGTCCACACTCAATGATTCAGGAACAGCTTTTTTTCCCTCTGCCATCCAATTCCTAAATGGACATTGAACCCTTGTCACATTTTAATATACAGTATTTCTGATTTTTGCACTTTTTAATCTATTCAATATATGCATACGGTAATTGATTTATTTATTTATCTATTATTTTTCCTCCTATATTATGTATTGCATTGAACTGCTGTTGCTAAATTAACAACTTCACGTCACATGCTAGTGATAATAAACCTGATTCTGATTATCCACTCTCCTCCCCTATCATATTCCTTCTTCAGCCCTTTCCACCTATCACCTTCACGTTTCTCACCTCATCCTCCCTCCCCCTCATTGGGTTTCACCTATCGCTTTACAGCTTATAACATATAACATAAAACAATCACAGCATGGAAACAGGCCATCTCGGCCCTCCTGGTCCGTGCCGAACTCTTAATCTCACCTAGTCCCATCTACCCGCACTCAGCCCATAACCCTCCACTCCTTTCCTGTCCATATACCTATCCAATTTTACCTTAAATGACACAACTGAACTGGCCTCTACTACTTCTACAGGAAGCTCATTCCACACAGCTATCACTCTTTGAGTAAAGAATTACCCCCTCGTGTTTCCCTTAAACTTCTGCCCCCTAACTCTCAAATCATGTACTCTAGTTTGAATCTCCCCTACTCTCAATGGAAACAGCCTGTTCACGTCAACTCTATCTATCCCTCTCAAAATTTTAAATACCTCGATCAAATCCCCCCTCAACCTTCTACGCTCCAATGAATAGAGACCTAACTTGTTCAACCTTTCTCTGTAACTTAATTGCTGAAACCCAGGTAACATCCTAGTAAATCGTCTCTGCACTCTCTGTAATTTATTGATATCTTTCCTATAATTCGGTGACCAGAACTGCACACAATATTCCAAATTTGGCCTTACCAATGCCTTGTACAACTTTAGCATTACATCCCAACTTCTGTACTCAATGCTTTGATTTATAAAGGCCAGCGTTCCAAAAGCCCTCTTCACCACCCTATCTACATGAGACTCCACTTTCAGGGAACTATGCACAGTTATTCCTAGATCTCTCTGTTCCTCTGCATTCCTCAATGCCCTACCATTTACTCTGTATGTTCTATTTGGATTATTCCTTCCAAAATGTAGAAACTCACACTTCTCAGCATTAAACTCCAAGGAGCTTGTACTCCTTTCCTCACCCATTTTCTTATTCTGGCTTCTTCCCCCTTCTTTTCCAACCCTGATGAAAGGTCTCGACTTAAAACGTTGACCCTTCTATCTATCTCTGTAGAATTGATGCTGTCTACCCTGCTGAGTACCTCAGCACTTCGCGCGTACTGCTCTGGATTTTCAGCATCTGCAGAACTTGTGTTTGTGGTTTATGACGGTTAGGTAAGAATTAAGCAGGGTGTTTACAAGAAACGGTTTGCACCTTGGTTCAGCCTGAATAGATGGCACAGGAAATTGACAGGGCGCTCCAGAGCAATTTTGGCGCACAGTACTGTTCACAAAATTCGTTATTAAATGTAGATCAACACGCAAAGTTCCTCCAGCGGTGTGTGTGCTTGTTGAACAGGATTTACAGCATTCGCAGTATCTCATGTGTTAGAAATGTGCTCATTTTAATACGGTAGTCTCTGACATCGCAGATTCGGATCTTGACTCAGTGTTTGACCCCTGAATTCGGAAGAACTTGTAGCAGCATCTCAATGTTTCACACAGTCATTGCTTAAAAGCGACAACACCGTACACTATTTCGGAGGACGACTCTGGAAACATGGGCTTGACCTGGCATCCGTCGGTTTGGATTTCCTCCTTTGGACCTCCTGCATATTTGAAATGCCTACGCTGCGCGTCCAAGCGATCAGTCAGACGCCGGGATGCCGAGCCCGGGACTCCTCCAGCCTGTCAGCCAGCTTCCCGTCATGCTCCACTCTCCAGTCAAGCGTCCCGCTTCCCCCCCCGGCGGGGTGTGGCTGACGTCATCGGCAGTGAGTCCCGGCCCGAAGTGTGAACGCGAGTCATGGCGGCCGTGTCTGCCGGCAGGGAGACCGTGAACGCGAAATAAAACTGTCCGTCGGCAGCCGAACTACAGGGGGGCAGGGACAGAGAGGGGGAAAAAAAGTCTGTGTGTGTGTGTGCTCGAGGGAGGGGAAGAAGGAAGAAAACGAAAGGGGGCAAGAAACGAACAGGGTCCCGAGACGACAGCAACACTGAAGGAGAACAAAACAGACGCACCGGGTGAGAAACCGTACTGGAGTTGCCCTCCCTCCGCTCCGTTCCGGGGAGGGTGCTGTGAGACGGAGGGTTAGCCCCCCCACGACGCGTGAGCGTGAGCTCCCTGGCTGACGTGCGGCCGCCGGGGAAGCGGCTCGAGCCCGGGGCGGGCGGAGGGGGGGGGGGGCTCGCGCGCCCGCCCGCCCGCGCGCATTCCATCAGCAGCCGGCGTTGGCGGAGCGGAGGGGCCCGGACCGACGGACGGACAGACCCGCAGCGGCGCGCTAGGCCGAGGCCTGCAAGTGGATGTACAGTGCGCTCCGCCAGCCCCAGCCACGGGCGCTTTGTTGTTCATCCAAGGCCCAGCGCACAGCCACCCTGAGGTTGGGGGCAAACTGTGCTGGAAGACTGTAGGCATTTGCAGGACAGTATTGTTTTTTTTCCCCCTCTCTCTTTCTTTTTCGATTTTTTCCCCTCCCTCACATCTTCCTTTGTCTGACATGTTCACTTTCCGGGAGTAAGTTAATCCGTGCATGTTCAATGACTACGGAACATGGGGTTTCCCGGCAAAATTGGCGATTTATATTAGACGGTAGTGGTGGAAGTGACATTACAATACGGCCATGGGCATCGCTTAACAAGATTGTCTTTTACATCAACGTTTATATTGTGAGTAACAGTAGGAGTCCGCATGGTGATCCCCTTCAAGTGTAAAAAAATGAAAGCTAGACAATTGAAATCGATTGAATGTAGGAACGAAGAACGTTTTGTGTTTTGGTTAATTTTAAGAGCTTTCTGGCAGAGCTGTTCAAAATCGATGCTAGTTATTTGATTTTATCAGACGGTAATAAGTGTCGTAGTATTCGGCCGTATTTATCTCTAATTTGGGTAACGCCAGCTTTTGGGATTGTAAGGAGATCCCTAAATACTTCTATTTCTTTCCTTGCAGAAACGTGGGACACGCATTTGGAGAATAAGAACCGGTGTGGGCCGATCTGTTTTATTTCGAAGCGGGATCTTGGCAGTTTTCTAGCTTGTGAAGACTCTTGATACTTTCCTTTTCGAACCTGCAAATGGAGGGTCACGGTGATGAGGACAGCGTCAGTAACAGTAGTGGAGACTCAAGGTATTAAAAGCTTTATGCTCAACGCTAAGCAATAGAGCTCTAGCGCGCTGCAACATTTTTAAGTGGCATTTCCTGGTGTATTCTGCATTTACAATTGAAAATGTATTTCTACCTCTATGGGTTCAGTGATTTGAATGGTCTATTATAGTTTTGACAACAATCTGAAAATTAGCATTCTGTTGTTAATGCTGCCAAGAATTTCAAAATCAAATAAAATTCTCAAAGAAAAATTTCCAAATATTTAAGGCAGTAATAGCTACTGGAAATGTAGACACTAGACTATTATCCACTGACAAGGTTCTACCACTTCAGTTGATGAATTTTAAATAATTAAATGAAACAAGAATTTTAAAAGTTGTGCAACCACTCGTTAACTCATGCCTTTTTGGATAAATTTTTACCATCCTTTACTGGCCAGCCAAAATGTCACTCTCAACCCACACATCCTCAGTTTGGAAAATCAGAGATGGGCAACATATGCCTGTGTTGTTCAGAATGTCCACATCATGTAACGAATGAGACCACTTTTTTTCTCTTTCGCTTTCATACTTTGACAACTTGACTTTTTAAGTGTGTAATAATCTATTTCCAATCAGATACTATGCAGAATTTCCATTGCCTGTGGAGTACCTTTACGTGTTTGAATGCCATGCAGGTTTCATTATCAGCCATTCCTTGGTGGAAATTTGTCTGGGGCACAAATTTCTGGAGGCATTTGGCAAAGAAAGTCCTATTTAATTTCATTTCGCAATTTCTTTTGCACCTGAGTTCTGGCACCAACATGAAGTGTATGAACTTACTATAACTGGGCAAAAGGTTCTTGGGAAACTGAACAGTTTGAAGTTAGGTAAATCAACTGGGGCAAATGGTATACACCCCGGAGTTCTGAAAGAGGTTGCTGAAGAGACTGTGGAGATATTAGTAATGATTTTTCAAGAATCACTAGATTCTGGATGACTGTCAATCCACTCTTCAAGAAGGCAGAGGCACAGAGGACAGGAAACTATATGCCAGTCAGTCTGACCTCAGTGGATGGGAAAGTGTTGGAATAGCTTGTTAAGGATGAGGCCTCAAGGTACTTGGAGGCACATGATAAAATAGGCTGCAGTCAGCATGGTTTCCTTGAGGGAAAATCTTGCCTGACAAATCTGTTGGAATTCTTTGAGGAAATAACAAGCAGGATTGACAAAGGAGAATCAGTTGATGTTGTGTACTTGGATTTTGAGAAGACCTTTGACAAGGTGTCACACATGAGACTGCTTAACAAGCTACAAATCCATGGTGTTACAAGAAATTATCTAGCATGGATAATGCAGTGGCTAATTGGCAGGAGGCAAAGTGTGGGAATAAAGTGAGCTTTTTCTGGGTGGCTGCCGGTGACTAGCTTTGTTGCACAGGTGTCTGTGTTGGGACTGATTCTTTTAATATTTTAAAGTTCTTTGCAGATGATATGAAGCTGGGAGCAGGGGCAGGTAGTTTTGAGGAAGTAGAGAAGCTTTAGAAGGACTCAGCTTTGGAGAATGGGCAAGGAAATAGCATATAGAATACAGCATTGGGAATTGTATGGTTATGCACTTTGGTAGAAGAAATGAAAGGGCAGACTATTTTCTAAATAGAGAGAAAATACAAAATTACTGAGGTGCAAAGGGGTTTGTGTGACCTTGTACAGAATTCCCAAAATGTTAATTTGCAGGTTGAGTCTGTGGTGAGGAAGGCAACTACAATTTCAAGAGGACCAGAATATGAAAGCAAGGGTGTAATATTGAGAAACTTTATAAAGCACTGGTGAAACCCTACTTGGAGTATTGTGAGCAGGTTTGGGCCCCTTATCTGAGAAAGGATGTGCTGAAACTGGAGAGGGTTCAAAGGAGGTTCATGAAAATGATTCCAGGGTTGAATGGCTTGTCTTATGAAGACTGTTTGATGGCTCTGGGCCTGTATTCATTGGTATTCAGAAGAATGACAGGTGGCCTCATTGAAACCTGTTGAAAGCCTTGATAGAGTGGATGTGGACAGGATATTTGCTATGGTGGGAGAGTCTTAAGACTAGAGGACACTACCTCGGAATAGAGGGGCATCCATTCGAACAGAGATTAGGGATTTCTTTAGCAAGAGAGTGGTGAATCTGTGGCATTCTTTGCCACAGGCAGCTGTGAAGATCAAGTCCTTATGTATATTTAAGGAAGAGTTAATAGATTATTGATTTGTTAGCTGGAGATTGGACTGAAGGGAACATTGGATCAGCCATGATGAAATGGTGGAGCAGACGCAATGGGCCACCTAATTCTGCTACTATATCTTATGCTCTTGTTTCACTGCTGGTCATCAGCAGAAGAAAAATGAGATATCACCTTGTGCACTATTCAATGTTTTACACAATTACATTTCACGAGAAACCACAGATCACAAAAATGTGTGATATTTAAGTTTTAATACTTTAAAATGACTGTTTCAGCTAAATTTTTGTGATTAAGCTGTTGTTCATATGCTTAATATAATATTTTGTGAAGTTCTGTTATTCAGTGAATCATCAGAACTGTCCTAAAGCATTTACTAAGAGAACTTGTATAAAGGCTTTTGCTTTAGTATTGCAAATTGGAAAATGTCCCACACCCAGAATTTAATACTTGCACCTGTTTTACTTGGGATGCATTTTATTACTTCAAAACAAAGTGTATTACTTTTGGCAATTAACTAAGAGGGATGGCCCTCATTGTATGTGGTAGATGGTTTGCTCTCAAGCTTGGATGTAATGGCAAATTTAAATTATGCTGCTTGTTGACAGTGAATTTTTATCACTTTTCCATTGATGCACTGTTGAAAGATATGTTCTCAAAAGGCAGAAGTAAATCCTGCAATTTTTTTATTGTCTCGTTGAGGCGTTGGTTACATTATACTGAGGAACTGTCCAGTTAACAAACAATACTCCCCGAACATTAGTTGATAAAAATTGGGAGAAGGAAATTGTTCAATTCTCACTCTTAATGAAAGATCATAATGCATACATAACTACTGACCACTTTTGTTTGAGGGATATGGACCTCAAACTAGACCCTGTTGTGATGTCAACATTTGCAGGAAAAGGTTCTGAAATGCAGATTTGATTATAATTGCAGTTGAATCTTAGTAATTATTATGTATATGATCCTTCAACTGTGTTCAAGCGTACATCCAAATATTGATTGAAATTTAATAAAAAGAGATCAAATTGTTTCACTCTTGAGGAAAGAATGCAGTTGCATTGTTTAATGATCAATGTGGCACACTTGGTTTTTTAGTCCTTTTTTTTAGGATAGTTAGTTACCATCTGTTATGCTGCTGGCATTTAGGGCAGCAATGAAGGTCCTCCATCTCTCTGTCCTTAGCCGTATTCTCTGTTGTGTGCCAGGGTGTGGTTCAGTAGCCTCACTTCTGTCACTCTGTTACAGCGCCAAGTTGTCCTTCAGGGATCCAGTGAAGCACTGTCTTGATGATGGAGTTTGTCTTTCTGTTTGTCATGTGCATTTTCTTTTAGGGATTATTTCCAGAATGTTTTGTTTCTCAAATGTCGTCCTATTTTAGGTGTTCTTGTACATCAGTCAATGAAAGCAAGCATGCAGGTACAGCAGGCAGTGAAGAAAGCTAATGGCATGCTGGCCTTTATAACAAGAGGAATTGAGTATAGGAGTAAAGAGGTCCTTCTGCAGCTGTACAGGGGCCTGGTGAGACCCCACCTGGAGTACTGTGTGCAGTTTTGGTCTCCAAATTTGAGGAAGGACATTCTTGCTATTGAGAGAGTGCAGCGTAGGTTCACAAGGTTAATTCCTGGAATGGCGGGACTGTCATATGTTGAAAGATTGGAGCGACTGGGCTTGTATACACTGGAATTTAGAAGGACGAGAGGGGTTCTGATTGAAACATATAAAATTATTAAGGGATTGGATACACTGGAGGCAGGAAGCACGTTCCCGCTGATGGGTGAGTCCAGAACTAGAGGCCACAGTTTAAGAATAAGGGGTAGGCCATTTAGAACAGAGATGCAGAAAAATTTTTTCACTCAGAGAGTGGTGGATATGTGGAATGCTCTGCCCCAGAAGGCAGTGGAGACCAAGTCTCTGGGTGCATTCAAGACAGAGTTAGATAGAGCTCTTATAGATATCGGGGTCAAGGGATATAGGGAGAGGGCAGGAACGGGCTACTGATTTTGTATGATCACAGTGAATGGTGGTGCTGGCTAGAAGGGCTGAATGGCCTACTCCTGCACCTACTGTCTATTGTCTATTCATAATGTGGATACCGTGACTGTGACAATTACTTTTTTCCATCTTCCAACCCCTTGTCTATTGTATAACACATTCTTTGTGTTGTTACTTTCAGCATACGATTAACCATACAATTTCCATACAACATGCAAAATTGATCAAGGAACTAAATAGGGGATAACTGGAACCAATGATCTAGTAGAATTATTGAACTTAAGAAATTGCTGTACAGAATTAAGCAGTTTTGTACAACTGTTCTACCATGATGCTGATGCTTGAACCACCTCTTTGGTAATATTCTCTTTGTCTAAATCACCTAGATTCCTCTTAAAGCATATATACCTTAAGTAGTTTTTGTTGGAAAGTTCCACATTGGAACATTCAAAGTTTCATATCCATCGCCAGGGTAAAAATGTTTTTGAATTTGTTAGATGTCTGGAGTATCTATAAATTGCAGCCTGGCTTGTCTCGATATCTTGATGGTCAAAGCCATTCCCACCAACTCACTTCTGTAGCTATAATTCCATTTCCATTCTCTGGAACTTTAGGAGTTCTGTATGTATGTAGGAGTTCTCGTTGTATGTGATCTCCGCTTGTATGTCAGGCTATGCAGTACTATAACATAGTGCATCCAGACTCCACATCAGGTGATCTACTGAAATCTCATGCAGGATTATATAAATCTTTTTGTATTTGCCTGATGCAGCAAATTTCAGTAGTTTTTCTCATTCTGCCTTGTAGAAAATTAACATCCAAACCTCTGTGCTGCTGCCATGTTCCACTTAACTGCTGAGGTTACATTGGAGCTTGATTTTGTAATTTCTAATCTTCAAGTTATTTCATGGCCTTACCTCTTCCCATTTCCACATGCCTCTTGTTTGTTGAATTTAACTCCACTGCTGGTAGCCTTCAACTAGAACTAACCAACAGCCACCATCCCTGGCCACCAAAATCTCTCTTCTCCAATTGTCTGTCTCTCTGGCTTCAATGAGAGAATTAAAGCACATTCATTTGACTGTGCCTTTTGTCATCTGTTTCTTTATATGACTAATTAGATTTGAAAATTTTCAAGTGTAGCACTTTTGGACATTTTACTACTCTTAAGGCATTACATAAATATTGTGGATTCTGGCACCAAGTTTTGTATAGCAATTCAAGTGGGAGCATTTTATTCATGTGGACCCTGTGAAAGATCTCCAGAACTGACTTTTAATTGCAACTCACTTTGGCTGTGTCCTTTTTCTGGAACGTCTTCAAGTTTGTGACACAAATGTTTTGTGGTGAAAAAATGGGTTGTTGTGTATTGAGGCTTGGCTCAATTATCTGGAGCAATAATGAGACTAGATTAAAAAATATCAAGAATCAGGTTTATTATCTCACTTATGTAATGTAAAATGTGTTTTGCAGAATCTGTGCCATGCAAAGATGTAAAATTAGTATAAGTTACAAAATAAAGCGTAAAAAGAAAGGAATAATGAGGTAGTGTTATGCGTTCATGGACTATTCAGAAGTATAGTGAAGGGGCGTGGTCTAGTGGGCAAGGCATCAGACTAGTAACCTGAAGGTCACTGGTTCGAGCCTCAGCTGAGGCAGCGTGTTTGTGTCCTTGAGCAAGGCACTTAACAACATATTGCTCTGCGACGTCACCGGTGCCAAGCTGCATGGGTCCTAGTGCCCTTCCCTTGGACAACATCGGTGGCGTGGAGAGGGGGAGACCTGCAGCTTGGGCAACTGCCGGTCTCCCATACAACCTGCCCAGGCCTGCGCCCTGGAAACTCCAGGCGCAGATCCATGGTCTCTCGAGACCGACGGATGCCCCCACCACGATGAAGGGGCAGAAGCTATTCCTGAATCATTGAGTGTGGGTCCTCAAACAGTGGTAACATAAGAGATGATGAGCTTCCTTAATGATGGATATTGCCTTCTTGACTCACAACATCTTGAAGATGCCCTCAATGGTGGGTAGGATTGTGCCATTGATGGAGCTGGCTGTGTCTGCAATCTTCTGCAGCTTCTTACAATCCTGTGCATTGGAGACTTCTTAATACCAAGCTAAGATGCAATCGGACAAATGCTCTCCAGCATAAATCTGTAGGAATTTGCAAGTTTGATAGCTTACCAAATCTTGTCAAACTCTTAATGAGGTAGAGTGTCAGGGCAGCCAAGAATTTAAAACTGTTCACCCTTTCCACAACTGATCCCACACTGAGCATTGGTGCATGTTTTCTCAACTTCTCTTCCTGAAGTCTTTATTGGTCTTGCTGATGTGGAGTGGAGGATTGTTGTTGCAACACCACTTAACCAGCTGAGATTCTCACTCCTGTATGTCTCCTCGTTGCCATCTGTGGTTTTGCCAACAGTGGTGTTATCTGTGTGGATTATCAGTTGAAGAGATGTTATCACTGATCCACACCTACTGTGGTCCCCCAATGAGGAAGTCGAAGATCCAGTTACAGAGGTCCATGTTTAGAAATTTGGTGATTAGTACAGAGGGAATGTTGGTATTCAACACTGATCTGTAATCAATAAATTGCAATTGCACTTGTCTATGTGGTCCAAAGCAAAATTAAGTGCCAGTGAGCTTGTGTTTGTTGTTGTGTTGTGGCAGCAGCAGGTCTGAATCCTTTAAGCGGGCGTTAGATCTAGCCATAACCAACCTCTTGAAGCACTTCATTGTGATAGACGTGACAGTTAGTCAGTAGTCATTGAGGTTGTTCACCCTGTTATTTAAGGATACTGGTCTGTGCTGCCCTTTTGAAATAGGCGGGAACCTCAGACCACAGATGTGAGAGGTTGAAGATGTCCCCAAACACAGCAGTCAGTTTGTCAGCACAGATTTTCAGTACCTGGTCAGGTACCCCCTTGGCACCAGTCACCTTCCAAGGGTTCGTCCTCTTGAAAGATGTTCTGACATTAGCCTTCAAGACAAAGATCACAAGGTTTATTTATTTGAAATACAGCATTGTCTAAGCCCTTCAGGCCCTTTGAGCCATGCTGTCTGGTAATCCCTCAATTTTAATCCTAGCTCAATCACAGGACAATTTGCGGTGATCAATTTGTACGCCCTTGGACTGTGGGAGGAAACTCACCTGGTCACAGTAAGACTGTACAAACTACTTACAGATAGCGGTGGGTCACTGAACTGTAAAGCATTGTGCTAACTACAACGTTACTGTGCTAGATGCTGTGGGGCTTTGAGCAGGCATAGTGTTATCTTCCCTTTCAAAGTGGGTATAAAAGGATTTGAACTCATTAGGAAGTGAATCATTGCAGCCATTTATACTGTTAAGGTTTCGCCTTTTTGGAAGTGATGGAATGCAACCTTGCCACAGCTGTCATGTATTGGATTGTGTCTCACACAAAATTATCTTTTTGCTGTTACAGTGGCCATCCATAGGTTGTTCCTAGACTTGCAGGATTCTGAATTGCTGGTCCTGAATGTCACAAATGTAGCCCTTGGCACACTGCAAACCTGGTTCATCCAGGGTTTCTGGGTTGATAAAGCTCAGTGTTCTTGAAGGCATCACACTCACCCACTCAGGTCTTGATGAAGTCAGTATTGGCCATGGCTTAATCACTCAGATCCAATGAATTTGGTGCAGGCCACTGATTCAAAACAATTTTGTAATTGCTGATGAAGGGTCTCAGCCCAAAATGTCAACTGTTTATTCCTCTCCATAGAGCTGCCTGACCTGAGTAAAAACATTTTTCGTGTGTTACTCGTGGTTTCCAGCATTTGCAGAATATCTTGTGTTTGTAAATTCTGTCTTCAATCTCTGCCTATATGCTGGGATTAGAGTACAAGCCAGGTGATTGGACTTGCGAAGGTGTGGGATGGCAAAGTAAGCATTTTTGTTGGTATAACAACGATTGAATATGTTGGCTCCTCTGGTTCCACAGCTGACTTGTTGGTCATAGTTTGTCAGAGACTTCAAGCTGGCCTCTTTGAAGTCCTTTGCAATATTTGGGAAGGCATCAATATGCGCTGTTTTATAAATGTTGACCATGTTCATCTCCTCTTGTATCTTAAGTTTTGCCAGGGGTTTGGTGTATACAGCTACCAGGATGATAGAAGGGGACTCCCACAGCAGATAAGATTTACAATATTAGACATCAACTTTTAATGAGCCAATTTCTGAAATTGCATTGCAGCTCCACGAGTTTTTCCGATGTACAATGGCATGCAAAAGTTTGTGCACCCCTGGTCAAAATTTCTGTTACTGTGAATAGCTAAGCGAGTAAAAGATGACCTGATTTCTAAAAAGGCATAAAGTTAAAGATGACACATTTCTTTAATATTTTAAGCAAGATTACTTTTTTATTTCCTTCTTTTACAGCTTCAAAATAACAAAAAAAAAGGAAAAGGGCCCGAAGCAAAAGTTTGGGCACCCTGCATGGTCAGTACTTAGTAACACCCCCTTTGGCAAGTATCACAGATTGTAAACGATTTCTGTAGCCAACTAAAAGTCTTCCAATTCTTGTTTGGGGGATTTTTGCCCATTCTTCCTTGCAAAAGCCTTCTAGTTCTGTGAGAATCTTGGGCAGTCTTGCATGCATTGCTCTTTTGAGGTCTATCCACAGATTTTCGATAATGTTTAGGTCAGGGGACTGTGAGGGTCATGGTAAAACCTTCAGCTTGTGCCTCTTGAGGTAGTCCATTGTGGATTTTGAGGTGTGTTTAGGATCATTATCCTGTTGTAGAAGCCATCCTCTTTTCACCTTCAGCTTTTTGACAGACGGTGTGATGTTTGCTTCCAGAATTTGCTGGTATTGAATTCATTCTTCTCTCTACCAGTGAAATGTTCCCCGTGCCACTGTCTGCAACACAAGCCCAAAGCATAATCAATCCATTCCAGTGCTTAACAGTTGGAGAGGTCTTTTCATGACATTCTGCACCATTTTTTCTCCGAATATCCCTTTGCTTATTGCGACCAAAACATCCTATTTTAACTTCACCAGTCCACGGGACTTGTTTCCAAAATGCATCAGACTTGTTTAGATGTTCCTTTGCAAACTTCTGACGTTGAATTTTGTGGTGAGAATGCAGGAAAGGTTTTCTTCTGATGACTCATCCATGAAGGTAATATTTGTGCAAGTGTCACTGCACAGTAGAACAGTGCACCACCACTCCAGAGTCTGCTAAGTCTTCTTGAAGGTCTTTTGCAGTCAAACGGGGGTTTTGATTGCCTTTCTAACAATCCTATGAGCAGTTCTCTCTGAAAGTTTTTTGGTCTTCCAGACCTCAACTTGACCTCCACCATTCCTGTTAACTGCCATTTCTTAATTACATAATGAATTGAGGAAACGGCTACCTGAAAACACTTTGCTATCTTTTTATACCCTTTTGCTTTGTGGACATCATTTTAGTTTTCACAGTGCTAGGCAGCTGCTTAGAGGAGCCCATGGCTGCTGATTGTTGGGGCAAGGTTTGAGGAGTCAGGGTATTTATTAAGCTTTGAAATTTGCATCACCTGACCTTTCCTAATGATGACTGTGAACAAGCCATAGTCCTAACAAGCTAATTAAGGTGTGAGACCTTGGTAAAAGTTATCTGAGAACTCAAGTCTGTTGGGGTGCCCAAACCTCTGCATGGTGCTCCTTTCCCTTTTTTAGTCTAAAATTGTACAAAACAAAAATAATACACTAATCTTGCTTAAAATGTTGAAAAGAATGTTTCATCTTTAACTTTTATGACTTTTGGAGATCAGTTCATCTTCTACTCATTTAACTGTTCACAGTAACAGAAATTTTGACCGGGGTGTCCAAACTTAAGCACGCCTCTGTAACTGCCTTACATAATATGAATGGCAGGATTGTTTTTGTAGTTGTGAATGGTTATAGAGCTGTGAGCATGTCAGAAATGCTTCCAGAAGTTGTACTGTCTAAACAGTAGAGCGGAAATGTATTACTTCAGATCTGTAAGAATTCTGTTTTCACATATTATCTATTACGGAGCACTAGTAAAAAGAAAATAGCTCTTGAAGCTTGGAGGTGTTTTTAAGTGAATTACTTTATGTTTCTCTCCTGCCCATTTCTCTGTTGATTTTGTTCATGATTAAAATACAGTTTAGAAGACTGCAGCTCACTGTGGAACTTTAGTTGCTTTAATCACAGGTTTAAGGATACAACTAGGGGTATAGGGAAAAATTTGCGTTATGTTATACACGATCACATTAATATCATTGGATAATTGTTACTTTACCTCTGGTTTGTTTGCTAGGGTATCTTTCCCCTTGTACATCTGAAGACAGTGTGTTATACTTCCATATATTTGATCTATAGTTCTGATACTGGACTGGCAATCCTATATTTGTTTCACCAAGACAAGTTAAGCAATTCAATTAGATGAAACCATTTTGTTCAAAAAGTGGTCCATTGGCCTTAAAGCATAAATGTAGACTTGCTATTGTCACTCAAATCCACAAAATCAGCATATTGTTGTAAAAACACTATATTTTTGCTTGTAAACCCAACACATGGGCCAAGATTTTAAAACTACTGTTTTTGATCTGTTTTCACAAGATATATGGTGTCTGCCAATTTTGTTAGTCATGGAGTTAAGCTGAATGGTGCAACACAAATTAACATGTATTTTTAAAACTGGCAGTCTTCAAAATGTGAACATCTGTGTGAATGCAATACATCTGTGCTATTGAAGGAAGTAAGGATCGAAATTGTTGAAGTTTTGGTCAGGCTGATGTCAGCCACAGGCAATTGTATACTGGATAAATTGTCATTTGGAAAAAAGCAGCTGAATAAATGAAACCTGAATGATGGTTTCCTAACAGTAAATGTATATTTGATTAATTTGACGGAGGTTTTGGATAATGAGGAAGGTTGTCTAAAGCTATAAAAGTGCACGCATTTAGTGGTCATTTTATTCGGTACATCTGTGGTGCATTTTCAGTACATTTTCACTACTAGTGAAAGTAAATATCTCTAATCAACCAATTATGCGGCAGCAACTCAATGCATAAAAGCATGCAGGCAAGGTCAACAGGTTCACTTGTTCTGACCAAACATCAGAATGGGGAAGAAATGAGTTATAAGTGAAGTGAATATCATTGGATAATTGTTACTCTACCTCTTGTTTGTTTGCTAGGGTATCTTCCCCTTGTACATCTGAAGACAGTGTGTTATACTTCCATATATTTGCTCTATAGTTCTGATACTGGACTGGCAATCCTATATTTGTTTCACCAAGACAAGTTAAGCAATTCAATTAGATGAAACCATTTTGTTCAAAAAGTTGTTGGTGCCATATGGGGTGGTTTGAGTATCTCTGAAACTGCTACTGTCCTGGGATTGTAATGCACAATAGTCTCTACAGTTTGTGAAAATGAAAATCATCTAGTGAGCATCAGTTCTATGGGTGAAAACGTCTTGTTAGTGAGAGAGTCAGAGGAGAGTCGAGCATCTCTGAACACACAACACATTGAAGCTTGAAGTGGATGGGCTACAGCATCAGAAGCCCTCACCAGATTCCACTCCTGTATCTAATGAAGTGACGCACTGAGAGAATAGTTCAAGTAGAAAGTCAGGTGAAGCATTGACAAATGAAATTTAATCTTTTTAAATTAGAAGTGATGCCTTTTGCAAAGTTGAAAGATTGCAGTAAATGTTAGGGCACTCAGGAATGGTGATGAACAGAGATCTTGAGATCCAATTCCATAGTTCCCTGAAAGTCGCAACACAGGTAGATTATGAGATGGGGTGCACTCCTGCAAATACTGAATGTCTGTATGCTTCTGACAAATGAACTTGAGCTTCTTTACAATCCTTAATGTTCCTTCTCCACTTTGAGGACTTGGGTTAGTGATTCCCAGGAGCCAGTGAGATGTTGTATTTTTTTTAAAGGGAGCTTGAAGCACATCATTGAATATTGTAAAGGAGTGGCACGGTGGCGTACCAGCTAGCGTCATGCTAACAGTGTCAGTGATAAAGGGATCAACCCCTCTGTCGTCTGCAAGGAGCTTGTGTGCTCTCCCTATTACCACATGGGTTTTGTCTGAGTGTTCATATTTCCTCCCACATTCCAAAGATGTAAGAGTTAGAAAGTTTAGTCCATTTGATATTGGGATGAGAAACATGGCGACACTTGCAGGCTGCCCCCCAGAACGGTTTCAAATTGTTAATAATCATACCAGCATCCAAGAAGAGCAGGGGTAGCTGCTTCAATGACTACTGCCCAGTTGCACTCACATCTACTGTGATGAACTGCTTTGAGAGGTTGGTCATGGCAAGAGCAAACTCCTGCCTAAGGAAGGACCTGGACCCACTGTAATTTGCCTATCAGCACAATAGGTCTACGGCTTACATAGTCTCACTGGCTCTCCACTCAGCTTTAGATCACCTATACAATAGTAATACTTGTGTCAGGCTGCTGTTTATTGACTACAGCTCTTTGTTCAACACAACCATGCTGTGTGTTCAAATCAACAAGCTTTGTACCTCTCTCTGCAACTGGATTCTTAAATGGGAGAGCACAGTCTGTGCAGTTTGGAAATAATATCTCCTCCTCACTGCTATTCAACACTGCCACACCTCAAGGATGCGTGTTTAGCCTGCTGTTGTACTCACTACACCCACAGCTCAAGTGCCATCTATAAATTTGCCAATGACACAATTATTGTTGGCAGAATTTCAGATGGCTACGGGTGTATAGGAGTGAAATGGATCAGCTGGTTGAGTGATGTTGCTTCAACAACTTTTCAGTCAGCGTCAGTAAGACCTGGGAATTGACTGAGGACTTCAGGAAGGGTGAGTCGATGGAACACACCAGTCCTTACTGAGGGTTCAGCAGTGGAGAGGGTGAGCATTTTCAAGTTCCTGGATATCAATATTTCTTAGGAGCCCAACATACTGATGGAAGCTACAAAGAGGGCACAACAGCGGCTATATTTCATTACAGATGTACCATGGAGAGAATACTAACTGGTTGCATCACCATCTGGTAAGGAGGGGCCACTGCATAGGATCAGTAAAAGCTGCGGAAAGTTGTAAACTCAGCCAGCTCCATCATGAGCATCAGCCTCCCTAACATTCAAAAAGGGGCATCCATTATTAAGGAGCCCCATCACATCATCCTCTCCGATGAGAAAAGCCTGAGCTTGTTCAAGCCATCTACATAAGATGGCATCCTGGTCAATCTCCTCTTCATCTCCAAGGCTTCCACATTCTTTCTATAATGAGGACAGGACATGTGCTATTCTCATTGCTGCCATCTAGAAGGATTGTAGAAGTCTGAAGTGACATACTCAAAATTTCAAAAATAGCTTCTTCCCCTGAATGATCAATGAATCTATGAAAATTTCTTCAGTAATTATTCCCTCTTATTTTGCACTGCTTATTTAACTTCTTGTTTCTATGTGCTTAATTGTAATTTATAATTTTATTACTATGTTATGCAATGTACTGCTGCCGCAAAACAACAAATTTCACAACATATGCCTAATTATTAAACCTGACCATGTAATCTGTTCGAAGACCCTTGCTCTTTGTGATTTTTTTTAATATAGATGGATGAAGAAGTAGAAGTGTGGATTAGTAAGTTTGCAGGTGATGCTAGGGATACTGTACAAGGTTGTCATAGGTTACAATGGGACATTGATAGGAAGCTGAGCAGTGGCTCAGTGCAGCTCAATCTGGAAGAGTGAAGTGATTGGCTTTGAAAGGTTTACAGGATACAGTGTTAATGACAATATTCTTGGCAGTGTGGAGAAATGGGGGATCTTGTTCACGTTCATAGATCCCAGAAATTTGCAGCGCAAGTTGATTGCTCAGTTAAGGCATGTGTGTTGGCCTTCATTAGTTGGAGGATTAGATTTAAAAATCTGTGAGGTAATGTTGCAGCTCTAAAATCCTGATTAGACCAACTTGAACAATTATATTCATTTCTGTTCGCCTCATTGTCCGAAAGAAGTGGAAAATTTAGAGAGGGAGAAGAGGAGATTGACCTTTGATTAGAAAGCGCATCTTATCTGGATAACTTCAGCAAGATAGGGTTGTTCATTGGAGAAGAGGATGAGAGGTGACTTGAAAGTGGAGTACATGATAAAAGGCATGGATAAAGTAGATAGCCAAAGACTTTCTCTGCGGCAGAAATGGCTAATGTAGGGTGTTGGGGGAGCAGGTGGTAGGTACATAGAATGTTCAAAGTTCAAAGTAAATTTTATTATCTAAGTACATGTACTTGTATGTCACCGTATATAACCCTGACATTCATTTTCTTGTGAGCATCCTCAACAAATTCATAGGATAGTAACAATTAAAGATCAATAAGATCACCCAACTAGGGCATTCAACCAGAATGCAGAAGACAATTAACTGTGCAAGTGCAAATATAAATAAATAGTAATAAATAATGAGAAAATGAGAAGAAGAGTCCTTGAAAGTGAAGCAATTGGTAGTGGGAACATTTCAATGATTAGACTAAGTGAAGTTTTCCCTTTTGTTCAAGAGCTTGATGGTTGCGGGGTTGTAACTGTTCAGGAACCTGTTAGTGTGAGTCCTGAGAAGCTCTTGTACCTTCTACTTGATGGCAGCAGTGAGAAGAGAGCATGACCTGGGTGGTGGGAGTCCCTGATGATGGATGTTGCTTTCCTATGACAGTGTTTCATGTAAATGTACTGAAGAGTAGGATTTTCTGTTCAAGGGCAATGGTGTTTCTGTACCAGGTGGTGATGCAACCTGTCAATGTACTCTCCATTACCCATCTATAGAAGTTTGACAAAGTTTCAGATATCATGCTGAATCTCCATAAACTCCTAAGGAAGTAGAAGTGCTACCATGCTTTCTTTCCATTTGCACCTAGGTGCTGGGCTTCTGAAATAGTAACACTGCGGAATATTAAAGATGTTCAACTGATCATCTGCCAGGTTAAGGCAGATACATTAGGGACATTTGAGAGACTCCTAGGCATGTGGAAAAAAGAAAAATATAGGGCTTTGTGGGAGGGAAAGGTTAGATGGATGTTGGATTAATTTAGAGAATCAGCAGAACGTCATGGTCATCATGGTCTTTCCTGTGTTGTACTGTTCTATGTGCTAATAAATTGATTAACTACAGTTAGACAAAGAAGACACAAACGTTCAGATGCTGTTCATAGACTTCAGTTCAGCATTCAACACAATCATCCCTCAGATTGGAAAGCTGACTGGATCCTAGACTCAGTAAGTCTGGATTGGGAGCAGCATCTCCAACACCATCACACTGAGCACGGGGGTGTCCCCAGGGTTGTGTGCTCAGTCCACTGCCATTCACTCTACTGACCCACGACTGTGCTGCAACACACAGCTCGAACCACATCATTAAGTTTGCCGATGACACACCATAGTGGGTCTCATCAGCAAGAATGACAAGTCAGCTTACAGAGAGGAGGTGCAGCGGCTAATGGACGGGTGCAGAGCGAACAATCTGTCTCTAAATGTGAACAAAACAAAAGAGATGGTTGTTGACTTTAGGAGGGCACGGAGCGACCACCCCTCGCTGAACATCAACGGTTCCTTGGTAGAGATCGTTAAGAGCACCAAAATTTCTTGGTGTTCACCTGGCGGAGAATCCCACCTGGTCCCTGCTCCATGGCAAAGAAAGCCCAGCAGTGTCTCTACTTTCTGCGAAGGCTGAGGAAAGTCCATCCTCATCACATTTACAGGGGTTGTATTGAGAGCATCCTGAGCAGCTGCATCATTGCCTGGTTCAGAAATTGCACCATCTCGGATCGCAAGACCCTGCAGTGGATCGTGAGGTCAGCTGAGAAGATCATTGGATTTTGTCTTCCTGCCATCACGGACATTTACCTGACACGCTGCATCCGCAAAGGAAACAGGATTATGAAGAACCCCATGTACCTCTCATACAGTCTCTTCTCCCTCCTGCCGTCTGGGAAAAGGCACTGAAGCATTTGGACTCTCACGACCAGACTATAACAGTTTCTTCCCCGAAGCTATCAGACTCCTCAATACCCAGAGCCTGGACTGACACTTTGCCCTATTGTCCTGTTTATTATTTATTGCAATGCCTGCAATGTTTTTGTGCATTTTACGCAGTCCTGTGTAGGTCTGTGGTCTAGTGTAGCTTCCTCTGTTTTTTTACGTAGTTCAGTCTAGTTTTTGTACTGTCATGTAACACCATGGTCCTGAAAAACGTCTCATTTTTACTATGTACTGTACCAGCAGTTAAGGTCAAAATGACAATAAAAGTGGCTTGACTTGACCTAATTTGCTTTATTCACATACTTTAGCTTTTTGAGTTTACGAGTGAATTTAAAGGATTACGTATATTGATAGCTCATCCCAACTAGCAGAATCCCTTTTGAATATTCAATACTGGTGTATCTTCTAATGTCTCTATGTACCAGTGCTACACATCCAAAATATATCTCGTTACAATGTTCAGAAATGATTGCATGATTATGTAACTAATCAGAAAGTTAAGTGAAAAAACATCTATACATTGTCAGGAATGCACCTTTAACAATGTGTTAATGCCAGGAGCATTCATCTATTGTCTTCTCCTGTGTAGTTTCAATGGGACAGAATCAGAATGTTCCAGATCCAATGCTTGGTTTCATTAGCCACAATTTATCAGTTGGAAATTAAATTGTGTGCAAGGCTTTATTTCTTGAAGATTGGTTTTCATTTTATTTAATCCATAATGTCATCATTCCAGAATGATTCTGAACAGGAGACGATAGCGAATTTCATCATTAATGTCTGGCTTTGGAGAAAGGTTGCACCAAAATCATAGCCCGCCTTCCACAGTTTCTGGGATTGTTCGGTGAATCTTTGGTGTTCTTTGGATTTCTGCTATTCGGTACCTGTGGAACAGTTCCTTTTTGCTTGCAATTCAAAAACACAGTTTGTGGTACTCCTTATTGTATTGGTCTTCGTTGTTCTCAGAAGAGAAGCCAAAAGTCATTCCTAGGTTCTGGTCAGGGCAGTCCATTAATTGTGTGCAGTAGCTCCCGTTAACTGAGAATCGACAAGTTGTTTGTGGAGGGCTGTTAAAGAGCTATATTTGTGATGTCCTTGATAGATTTGCCACTGATTTTTCTAGTCTCTGTTGAACCTGCAATTTTATGGTCAAGATAATAGAGAAAATGAAATAAAGTGCTGATTAGTCTGATGGTTATTGGCTCCTATCCTGCTGTGGATAAACCAGTTAGTCCTGAATTTGGAAGATAAGGTAATCCAACAGGTGCCATTACCCTGACAATCTGTTACCATGACAGTATGCTATCATAACTGTGCTACAGATATTTTATAGGGTACAATCTCATCCTGTTCTTCACCCTTCCTCATTTGGATTCACCTTGCTAGCTCTTGTTTCGTCCCTTCTCACTGCTTTATGATAGTTATCTCCATTTCATGTTTTTCAGTCTGGTTTCAGTCTTGCCTAAAACATTAATTGTCCATTTCCTGGTACATATGTCTCTGTTAAGGCACTAAGTTCAAAAGTCAAGAAGTTATGTTGCAGCTTTATAAAAATCATTAGGCTGCATCAGGAATATTACATGCAGTTCTGGTTGCCCTATCAAGGGTTTGGAGAGGATGCAGAAGAGGTTACCAGGTTGTTGGCTGAATTAGAGGATGTGCTATGAAAAGACGATGACAAACTTGGGTTGTTTTCTCTGGCGATCTGATAGAGGTTTATCAGATTGACATGCATAGATAGAGTATAGAGGCAGTATCTTTTTTTCAAAGGTTGAAATGTCTAATACAAGAGGACATGCATTCAAGGTGAGATGCAAAGGAGATGAAAGGGACAAGTTTTTATTTACACAGTGGCGGTGTCTGGAATACACTGCTTGGGGTGGTGGTAGAGGTCATAAGACAGGAGCAGAAGTTGGCCATTCGGCCCATCGAGTCTGCTCCACCATTTCATCATGAGCTCTCCAATCTCCCCTTTAGTCCCATTCCACCGCCTTCTGACCATAACCTTTGATGCCCTGACTACTCAGATACCAATCAATCTCTGCCTTAAATACACCCAATGACTTAGACCAAGATACACCCAACGGCCTCCACTGCCACCCGTGGCAACAAATTCCATAGACTCACCACCCTCTGGCTGAAATTTTTTTTTCATATCTCTGTTCTGAATGGGTGCCCTGCATTCCTCAAGCCATGTTCTCTCATACTAGACTCCCCCCACCATGGGAAGCAACTTTGCCACATCCACTCTGTCCATGCCTTTCAACATTTGAAATGTTTCTGAGGTCCCCCCTCATTCTTCTAAACTCCAAGGAGTACTGTCCAAGAGCGGTCAAACTTTCCTTATATGTTAACCCTCTCATTCCCGGAATCATTCTAGTGAATCTTCTCTGAACCCTCTCCAATGTCAGCACATCCTTTCTTAAATAAAGAGCCCAAATCTGCACACAGTATTCCAAGTGAGGTCTTACTTGAGCCTCAACATCACATCCCTGCTCCTATACTCTATTCTTCTAGAAATGAATGCCAACATTGCATTCGCTGCCTTCACCACCGACTCAACCTGAAGGTTAACCTTAAGGGTATCCTGCACGAGGACTTCCAAGTCCAGTTGCATCTCAGAACTTTGAACTCTTTCCCCATTCAAATAATAATCTGCCCATTTATTTCTTCTACCAAAATGCATGACCGTACACTTTCCAACATTGTAATTCATTTGCCACTTCTTTGCCCATTTCCCCCAGTCTATCCAAGTCTCTCTGCAGACACTCTGTTTCCTCAGCAGTACCAGCCCCTCCACCTATCTTCGTATCATCAGCAAAGTTGGCCACAAAGCCATCTATTCCATAATCCAAATGGTTGATATACAACGTAAAAAGAAGCAGCCCCAACACAGACCCCTGTGGAACACCACTGGTAACTGGCAGCCAACCAGAATGGGATCCCTTTATTCCCACTCCCTGTTTCCTGCCAATCAACCAACGCTCTATCCATGTATGTAACTTTCCCGTAATTCCATGGGCTCTTAACTTGTTTAGCAGCCTCATGTGTGGCACCTTGCAAAGGCCTTCTGAAAATCCAAATGCACAACATCTACTGCATCTCCCTTGTTTAGCCTACTTGTAATTTCCTCAAAAAATTGCAATAGGTTTGTCAGGCAGGATTTTCCTTTCAGGAAACCTTGCTGAGTTCTGCCCATCTCATATGCCTCCAAGTACTCCGTAATCTCATCCTTGACGATCGACTCCAACAACTTTCTGACCACCGATGTCAAGCTAACAGGTCTATAATTTCCTTTTTGCTTCCTTGCCCCCTTCTTAAATAGCAGGGTGACATTTGCAATCTTCCAGTCCTCTGGAACCAGGCCAGAATCTATCGACTTTTGAAAGTTCATTGCTAATGCCTCTGCAATCTCCATTGCTACTTCCTTCAGAACACGAGGTGCATTCCATCTGGTCCAGGAGATTTATCTACCCTTAGACTATTCAGCTTCCTGAGTACTTTCTCTATCGTAATTGCAACTGTGCATATTTCTCTTCCCTGACACCCTTTAATGTCTGATATATTGCTGATGTCTTCCTCAGTGAAGACTAATGCAAAATACTCATTCAGTTCCTCTGCCATCTCCTTATCTCCCATTACAATTTCTCCAGCATCATTTTCAATAGGTCCTATATCTACTCTCACCTGTCTTTTACTCTTTATATACTTGAAAAAGCTTTTAGTATCCTCTTTGATATTATTTGCTAGCTTCCTTTAATAGTTTATCTTTTCCCTCTTAATGACCTTCTTAGTTTCCTTTTGTAAGCTTTTAAAAATTTCCCAGTCCTCTGTCTTCCCACTAATTTTTGCTTCCTTGTATGTCCTCTGCTTTTACTTTGACTTCTCTTGTCAGGCACGGTTGCATCCTTTTTCCATTCGAAAATTTCTTCTTCTTTGGAATATATCTGACTTGCACCTTCCTCACTTCTCACATAAACTCCAGCCACTGCTGCTTTGCCGTCCTTCTTGCTAGTTGTGTGTGTCCCTTTCCAGTCAACCTTGGCCAGTTCCTCTCTCATGCCACTGTAATTTCCTTTACTCCACTGAAATACCAACACATTGGATTTCAGCTTCTCTTTCTCAAATTTCACAGTAAACTCAATCATGTTATGATCACTGCTTCCTAAGGGTTCCTTCACTTCCATCTCTCCAATCACCTCTGGTTCATTACACAATACCCAATCCAGTACA
The DNA here is from genome assembly GCF_030144855.1 of Hypanus sabinus. Lineage (NCBI taxonomy): Eukaryota > Metazoa > Chordata > Chondrichthyes > Myliobatiformes > Dasyatidae > Hypanus > Hypanus sabinus. The sequence goes on along the minus strand of NC_082710.1, from coordinate 16,574,850 downwards.
GCTGATCCCCTAGTGGGCTCAACAACAAGCTATTCTAAAAGGCCATCTCGTAGACATTCTACAAATTCTCTCTCTTGAGATCCAGTGCTGACCTGGTTTTCCCAATCCACTCGCATTTTAAAATCCCCTACCATTATCTTAACACTGTCCTTCTGGCAAGTCTTTTCTATTTTCTGTTGTTATTTGTAGTCCACATCACTGCAGCTGTTTGGAGGCCTGTAGATAACTGCCATCAGGGTCCTTTTACCCCTGTGATTTCTTAGCTCAACCCATAAAGATTCTGTACCTTCCGATCCTATGTCAACTCTTTCTAATGATTTAATATCATTTCTTACCATTAAAGCCACACCACCCCCTCTACCTAACTGCCTTTCCTTCTGATACACTGTGTATCCTTGGATGTTCAGCTCCCAGAGACATGCATCCTTTAGCCATGTCTCTGTGATGGCCACAATATCATACCTGCCAATCTGTAACTGTACAACAAGATCATCCACTTTATTCCTTATGCTGCGTGCATTTAAATATAACACTTTAAGTCCAGTATTTGGTACTTTTTGCATTGATTGCACTGCAACTCATCCCAATGGCTGCAAATTTGCTCCATCACCTGTCTGTCCTTCCTGACATCCTTACTGCTCACTACCTTAGATCTAGTTCTGTTTTCCCTCTCCTCCGCTCCATCATTCCGATTCCCATTCCCCTGCCAAATTAGTTTAAACCCTCACTAACAGCTCTATTAACCTTCCTGGCAGGATATTGGTCCCCCTAGAATTCAAGTGTAACCCGTCCTTTTTGTACAGGTCACACCTGCCACAAGAGAGGTCCCAATGATCTAGAAACTTGAATCCCTGCACCCTGCTCCAATCCCTCAGCCACACATTTATTCTCCACCTCATTCCATTCCTACTGTCACTGTCGTATGGCAGTAATCCCTAGATTACTACCTTTGTGGTCCTTCTTCTCAACTGCCTTCTTAACTCTCTATGTTCTCCTTTCAGGACCTCTTCCCTTTTCCTACCTATGTCATTGGTACTTATATGTACCACGACCTCTTGCTCCTCATCCTCCCACTTCAGGATATTGTGGATACGATCAGAAACATCCCGGACCCTGGCACTAGGGAGGCAAACTTATATCCAGGTCTCCTGATCGCGTCCACAGAATTGCCTGTCTGACCCCCTAACTATCGAGTCCCCTATTACTACTGCCTTCCTCTTCCTTTCCCTACCCTTCTGAGCTACAGGGCCGGACTCTGTGCCGGAGGCATGGCCACTGTTGCTTCCCCCAGGTAGGCTGTCCCCCCCCAACAGTACTCAAACAGGAGTACTTATTATCAAGGAGTACAGCCACTGGGGTACTCTCTAGTACCTGACTCTTCCTCTTCCCCCCCCCCCCCCCCCCCCCCAACAGTGACCTACCTGTCTGCCTCCCGTGGCCCCGGTATGACCACCTGCCTGTAACTCCTCACTCTCTCTGACTAGACAAAGGTCATCGAGCTGCAGCTCCAGTTCCCTAACATGGTCCCTTAGCTACAGCTCGGCGCACCTGGCGCAGATGTGGACGTCCGGGAGGCTAGGAGACTCCAAGACCTCCCACATCCGACACCGAGAGCAATAAGCTCCATCACACTCATACTTCCCCTTTCCTCAAATAACAGGAAAAACTGAAACCTCAACCTACCTTGCCTTGCCCATTTCTGCCTAAGGCAGAAACATTAGAGATTTTTAAGAGACATAAATTGAAGGATGTGGATATTGTGTATGTAGACAAGATTAGTTAGCAATTTGATTATTACTTTAATCAGTTGCTGATTTGAAGTGCAGAGTTTCTCCAGCAGTTTTTGTTTGAACCCCATGAAGTTTGCCTTCACTACTCCCTCCTTGCCAATCTTAACTTTTGGCCATCATGTCCACGCTGACCATTTACAGTAATCATAGTTCGGTGCTTGACCTAGACATTAGTGATTATATTTGACTCCATTACCTCCACTTGCAGCGTTCCAAATGTCAACCATTCTATTTTTAAACAAAATTCCCTTCCTCTCATCTTATGCAGCCTTGTTTTTGATAGCCCAACCATGGAAAATAGAGATTCGACTATCAACATTTGCCTTTTATAATTTTACATATATATAACATACTCAGACTCAACATAACATAACATAACATAACAGACTCAAAATGCCATCTTTGTAACTGCAAACTATGGAGGTAACAGCAACATTTAAAGTACAGTCAGTGCTCCTTATCCGCGGGTTCCGCATGCGCAGATTCAACCAACCGCGGATCGGGAAAACCAGGAAGTTCTTTCTCCAGCACTTGTTTGAGCATATAAAGCATTTTTTTCTTGTCATTATTCCCTAAACAATACAGTAAAACAACTATTTACATAGCATTTACATTGTATTAGGTATTATAATAGATGGAGGCCGGGGACTAGCGGGGTGCCTCAGGGATCTGTTTTGGGCCCAATGTTGTTTGTAATATACATAAATGATCTGGATGATGGGGTGGTAAGTTGGATTAGTAAGTATGCCGATGATACTAAGGTAGGAGGTGTTGTGGATAATGAGGTGGATTTTCAAAGCTTGCAGGGAGATTTATGCCGGTTAGAAGAATGGGCTGAACGTTGGCAGATGGAGCTTAATGCTGAGAAGTGTGAGGTTCTACATTTTGGCAGGAATAATCCAAATAGAACATACAGAGTAAATGGTAGGGCATTGAGGAATGCAGAGGAACAGAGAGATCTAGGAATAACTGTGCATAGTTCCCTGAAAGTGGAGTCTCATGTAGATAGGGTGGTGAAGAGGGCTTTTGGAACGCTGGTCTTTATAAATCAAAGCATTGAGTACAGAAGTTGGGATGTAATGCTAAAGTTGTACAAGGCATTGGTAAGGCCAAATTTGGAATATTGTGTGCAGTCCTGGTCACCGAATTATAGGAAAGATATCAATAAATTAGAGAGAGTGCAGAGACGATTTACTAGGATGTTACCTGGGTTTCAGCAATTAAGTTACAGAGAAAGGTTGAACAAGTTAGGTCTCTATTCATTGGAGCGTAGAAGGTTGAGGGGGGATTTGATCGAGGTATTTAAAATTTTGAGAGGGATAGATAGAGTTGACGTGAACAGGCTGTTTCCATTGAGAGTAGGGGAGATTCAAACTAGAGGACATGATTTGAGAGTTAGGGGGCAGAAGTTTAAGGGAAACACGAGGGGGTATTTCTTTACTCAAAGAGTGATAGCTGTGTGGAATGAGCTTCCTGTAGAAGTAGTAGAGGCCAGTTCAGTTGTGTTATTTAAGGTAAAATTGGATAGGTATATGGACAGGAAAGGAGTGGAGGGTTATGGGCTGAGTGCGGGTAGGTGGGACTAGGTGAGATTAAGGGTTCGGCACGGACTAGGAGGGCCAAGATGGCCTGTTTCCGTGCTGTGATTGTTATATGGTTATATAAGTAATCTAGAGATGATTTAAAGTATACGGGAGGATGTGCATAGGTTACCGCGGATCAGGGTTGGAAAAAAAAACGGAAGTTCTCTTACTAAGTAAGTCGGAACAGGTACATCTGGTATTATTTAGTGTCAGTTAGTCAAACATTTGTCTTAGTATATTTTACCTTTCTATGCATATAAAATGCTTAAATGGATATTTCAATAATTAAACCAATGTTGCTTAGTAATAATTGTAGCTTTCATCGGGGCAGGGCCTTTCACATGCTCCATTATTCTCACTTTATCCTTTAGAATTGTTCCGATCGTTGACTGCCTGTAGCCTAACACCTTTCCAATGACCGATGGCATTTTGCCTCTTTCCAATTGCTTTATTATTTTCACTTTATTTTTAATCGTAACCGTTTTCCATCAACGGAACAGAAACACTGCGGGTTCAGAGCCCCACCAGGTCCTAAAGTCCACTGGACTGAGACAAGTTAAATAAGGGACTTGAGCATCTGCGGTTTTTTGGTATTTGAGGAGGGTCCCGGGACCAATCTCCCGCGGATAAGGAGGTCCGACTGTATTTGTTATGTCAAACAATTTTTAAAATCATCCCTCATCTGAAATGCTTTGGAAGTGTTTCTAAATCTTGAAATATTTGCATTGATATAATGAGATACCTTGAGGATTGGACTCGAATCTAAACATACTCCATTTACATATACAACTTATATATGTACCCTGAAAGTAGTTTTATGTCAGTGGCTATCATTTCCAGTGGAATTTATGTGCTACTGGTAAGCAGTCTTTGTCTTACACTTGCACTGATGCAGCCGTTCACGTGTTTGATTTTCATCAGCAACAATTTTGGCAAACTCATCTATGAATTTCTCTGCTACTTTGTAATCAGCAGACCCATTATTACCTTTAAATATTTACTGCTATGGCTTTTCTTAAATTTCTGTAACCAGCCTGCTAAATATTGACTGTTATCTTCAATTTTCAGTTTGTTGTGATAGATCTTTGCTTGTTTCATGATCAGCATGCCAATAAGTGATATGTTCACTCCAAAGCTGACGAATCAATTTTTTTCCAATATGTGATTAAGTTGTTTATTTTTTTATTATTAACTTCTGTTCATTACATATGCGGTAACTTCTCAGAACTGCCTGTGGTATGCAGAGACCCAAGAACTATCCCAGCACCTTGTGGAATTTTCCATTTGTAATGTCAGTGCTCAAAAAGTTTGGATTTCGGAGGTTTTTGGATTTTGGAGTTTTTGATGTTCAACCTGTAATAGGAAAATATTCAATACTACAGATTTGTGTAGGAATTGGTATATTATTGTCACATACAGTGAGGCTGGTCTTGCAAACTGTTTATATAGATCAAATTGTTGCACAATGCATTGAATTAGGATAAGAATATATATGAAGATTTAAAAAATGTATTATTAGGCTTTGAAGAATTTGTGTAGGAATATTATAAGCTCCAATATGGTAAAGTATAAACCATGGATGACAAAATAACTTGGAGCAATTACAGAGTAAAGCTCAGTGGGCACTGACTGTAATAGATCCATCAATGATTCTCAGCCAGTAGCTATGTTGGATTGCCTTCGTATTTACTGTGTATTGTATATTACCTGAATTGAAGATCTCTTTGTGTTGATTACAATAACATTTCATTGAATCCCTTATGATACGTTTGTCCTCATTTGCTAAGGGGACTTGAGTCAATTGTGTTGTGCTGAACTGGGCCATTCAGCGCACTAAGTCCACATTGATCACTTAGCCTATTATACCATTGCCATTTGCTTGACTTAAGACCAAATCGTTCTATACCTTGCCTATTTGGGTCTGTCTAAATGCCTCTTAAAAATAGCGATTCATCCAGCAGTGCCTTTGACATGTTCCAGATAAAAGCTACTCTATATTTTTTAAAATAAAACACACTTGGATCCCCTTTAAAATTCCTTCTTATTTGAAACCTATGACTTCATTTTGTCATTGAAAAAATATTTTGACTATCTTTTTTGCTCCAAAGAAAACAAGCCCAACCTATTTAATCTCTCCTGCACACTGATCAGTGCTTTCACATCCTACTTATAGTGTGGAGACAATACCCCTAATTGACAGCAAACATGCTATTATATACTGTCTCCACTACCCTATTGATCAGTTTTGACACTTTTGGAGAACTATGGACATGGATTCTTGGGTTTCTCTGTTCATGAATATCCAATATCCTCGCAGCCAAGTTGGCTGGAGTTATTTGGGAGGGTTTAAACTAATTTGATAGGGGGATAGGAACTGGAGTGATAGTCCTGAAGATGAGGTAGTTGGTTTACAAACAGAGGGAATGTGTAGTGGGACTCGTAGCAGGGAGAGGCTGACGATGGGGGCAAAATTGCAGTCAACCGGATGAGTTGCAATGTAAAATGCAGGCAAAATCGATAAGGGTGAATACAGGACTGAAAGTATTATATTTGAATGTGCACAATGTTTGGAATATGGTAGATGAACTTGTACCACAGTTACCGATTGGCATGTATGATGTTGTAGGCATCATTGAATCATGGCTGAAAGATTATAGCTGCGAGCTTAATGTCCAAGGATACATACTGTATTAATGGGTGACTGACAGAAGAGTGAAGTGAGAACGTCAAAAGGTGGAGAGCACCCCTATGACAGTCCCCCTCAACAATAAGTACTCCGTTTTGTATACCGTTGAGGGAAACGACCTACCTGGGAGAAGCAGCAATGGCTGTGCCTCCGGCACTGAGTCTGGCCCTGCAGCTCAGAAGGGTAGAGAACTGAGAGGATGGCAGCAATAACAGGAGACTATAGTCAGGGGGACAGATAGGCAATTCTGTGGACGTGAAAAGGAAACACGGATGGTAGTTTACCTCCCAAGTGTCAGGGTGTCCACAATATTCTGAAAAGGGAGAGTGAGCAGCCAGAAGTCGTGGTACATATTGGTACCAATGACATAAGAAGAAAAAGGGAGGAGGTCCTGAAAAAAGAATATAGGGAGTTGGGAAAGAAGCTGAAAAGCAGGACATGAGTAGTAATCTCGGGATTGTTGCCTGTGCTGCGTGACAGGGAGAATAGGAATAGAATGATAAATACATGGCAGAAGAATTGGAGCAGGGGCAGGAATTCAGATTTCTGGATAATTGTGATCTTTTCTGGGGTAAGTGGGACCTATACAAAAGGGACGGGTTGCAGTTAAATCCTAGGGGGAGCAATCTTCTTGAGAGCAGATTTATTAGAGCTGTTGAGAGTTTAAACAAATATGTCAGGTGGATGGGAACCAGGATGATAGAGCTGAGCATGAGCCAGCTAACTTACAAGTGTCTGTTAGGTGTAACATGAATGTAAGGAAGGACAAGCCAATGATTGGGTACAGATGCAAACAGAGCAAAGAGTTAAATTCAAAAGAGTGAAAAATGCAGGACTAAAGTTGCAATTAGAGACTGATCAGTATGACATTGTGGGCATCACTGAGTTGTGGCTGAAAGAAAGCCATAGTTGGGAGCTTAACATCAAAGGGTATACTTAGTATCAAGATGGAATTACATCTTTAAATGGTGACATAGGGTCAGAGAATGTTGAATCTTGGTGGGGTTAAGAAATTGCAAGGGTAAAAAAGAACATTATAGGAATCATAGGCCTCCAAGTAGCCAAAATGTGGAGTTGATGTTGCAAAGGGAGCTGGAAAAGGCATGTAGTAAGGGTAATGATACAATCGTAATGGGGACTTAAATATGCAAGGGAGTTTGGAAAGTCAAGTTGGTGTCAGATTGCATGAGAGGGAATTTGTTGAATGCCCACGAGATGGCTTTTTAGAGCAGTTTATGCTTGAGCCTGCTCGGGGAAAGGATTGGGTGTTCTATGATAACTCAGATCTTATTAGGGAGCTTAATGTAAAGGGGACAATGATCATATGATTGAATTCATACTGTAATTTGAAAGGGATGTATCAGTATTGCAGTAGAATAAAGGGGATTACAGAGGCATGTGGATCTTGCCCAGGTGGATTGGAGGAGGTTACTGGCGGGGATGACGGCAGAGCTGAAGTTTCTGGGAATAGTTCACAAGGCGCAGGATAGATATGTTTGACAGAGGAAGAAGTTCTCAAATGGCAGGACTAACCATGTCTAACACAGGAAGTTAAGGACTGTATAATAGCCAAGGAAAGGGCATGTACAATAGCAAAAGTGAGTGGGAAGTTGGATGATTGGGAAGCTTTTGAAATCCACCAAAAGGCAACTAAAAAAAGCTATAAGAAGGGGAAAAATGAAATACGAGGGCAGTCTAACAATAATATAAAGCAGGATACCAGAAGTTTTTTTCAATTATATGAAGAGTAAAAGGGAGATGAGAGTTGATATTGGCCCACTGGAAAATCATGTTGATGAGATGGGTAGTTTGCATTTGTCTTCACTGTGGAAGACACTAGCAGTGTGCCAGAGGTCAGTGAGTGTCATGGAGCAGAAGTGAGCACCATTGCTATTACAAAGGAAAATGTGCAAGGGAAACTCAAAGGTCTTAAGTTGGATAAGTCATGAATCACTTGATTCTGGCATGGTCCTGGAGGACTGGAAGATTGTAAATGTCACAGCACTCTTTAAGAAGGGAGGAAGGAAAAAGAAAGGAAATTATAGGCCTGTTAGCCTAAAGTCAGTGCTTGGGAATGTGTTGGAGACTATTATTAAGGATGAGGTTTCAATGTACTTGGAGACCAATGATAAAATAAGTCAAAGTCGGCAATGTTTCTGTGAAGGGAAATATTGCCTGACAATTCTGTTAGAGTTTTTTGAGAAAGTAACAAACAAGGTAGAGGCTGTGCATGTCATTTACTTGAATTTTCAGAAGGTGTTTGATAAAGTGCCACACATGAGGTGGCTTAACAAGATAAAATCCTATGGCATTACAGCAAAGATGGATGGATAGCAGAATGGCTGACAGGCAAGAGGCAATGCGTGGGAATAAAAGGGGCCTTTTCTGGTTGGCTGCCAGAGACTAGTTATGTTCCTCAGGGGTCAGTATTGGAATTGTTACTTTTCACATTGTTTGTCAGTTTTGTAGATAATGGATTTGATGGCTTTATGGCAAAGTTTTTGTATGATATGCAGATCGGTGGAGGGGTAGGTGGTGCTGAGAAAGCAATGTGATTGTAGCAGAACTTGGATGGATTGGGATAATTGGCAAAAAAAGTGGCGGATGGAATACAATGTTGGGAAATGTATGATAATGCATTTTGGTAAAGGTTATCTAAATGGGGAGAAGGTACAAACAGAGGTGCAGAGAGACTTCGGAGTTCTCGTGCAAGACTCCCAGAAGGTTAATTTACAGGTTGAATCTGTGGTGAAGGTGGCAAATGCAACATTGGCATTTATTTCAAGGGGAATAGAATATAAAAGCAAGGAAATAATGCTGAGGCTTTATAAGACATTAGTCAGGCTGCACGGAGTATTGACAACAGTTTTGAGCCCCATATGTCAGAAAGGATGTGTTGGCATTGAAGAGAGTCCAGAGGAGGTTCATGAGGATGATTCTGGGAATGAAGGGGTTAACACATGAGGGATGTTTAGCAGCTTTGGGCCCTTACTGGAATTTAGAAGAATGCTTGGGGATCTCATTTAAAAACTACCAAATGTTGAAAGGACTAGATAGGGTGGATGTGGAGAGGATGTTTCCTTTGGTAGAGATATCCTGAACTAGAGGGTACAACCTCTAAATTGAGGGACAACCCTTTAGAACAGAGGTAGGGAGAAATTCTTTTAGCCCGAAAGTAGTAAGTCAGTGGAATGGTCTTTCAAGGGCTGTGGTGGAGGGCAAGCCTGTGGATATAGTTAAGGCAGAAGTTGATAGTTTCCTGATTGGTCAGGGCATCAAAGGATATTGCGAGAAGGCAGGTGTTGTGGGTTTGAGTGGGATCTAGGATCAGCCATGATAGAATGGCCGAGCAGACTTGATGGGCTGAATGGCCTGATGCTATTCCTATATCTTATGGTCCCAGTAAGAAGTGTTCAATTTTTTGCAATGCACAATGGCTTTTAGAGTACTTCCTTTAAATTCTTTCAACCCATGCATTGTGACCTATTGCTCCACACATTAGCAAATCTTATTTAATTCAATTAGTTAACCAACACAGATTGGGCAACTTTGATGTGGAAGTATTCATGAAACATGAAGAAATTTTGGTTAGTACATGTGAAAATATTTGATACATTCTATTGCAGTGGCCCAATTGGTATATTAGTAGTTGAAAATTTGAGATCTGATTTGTTTTCCCTGTATTTGGGTTATCCACATTTCTAAAAATGTTAACAATTTGAAGCAGTTAGTGCCCTTCTCTGAAATAAGTTTCTCCCATCTTTTAATGGCTTGCTTTGTATTTTCTATTAATTGCCTGCAAGCTCCTGATCTATCTTGTAGAAATACAGGCAGTCCCCGGGTTACGAACGAGTTCCGTTCTTAAGTCTGTCTAAGTTGGATTTGTACGCAACTCTGAATAGGTATTATTTAGCATCAGTTAGTCAAATATATATGTCTTAGTATATAGTATATATTTTACCTTTCTCTGCATATAAAACAATTGAGGAAACACTTCCAAATACACTAAAACATCTTAAACATAATACAGTACTTAATAATAGCCGACTGGTGGCACAGTGGCATCAGCGTTGGACTCTGAAGCGAAGGTTCCCGAGTTCGAACCCAAACGGGCCGCTCTCAGGCATGCTTTCCATCTGTGCCGGGTTGAGTGTTGAGCTTGCAATTCAGCCTCGTTTTTTAATAAAAAATTGCGCTGTGAGAAGGATGTTGGGGACCACTCATAGAATCTTTCCTCCAAGTAAACCACTTGGGGGGAAAAAGTGGTTGCCGAGGCTCTGGCAGAGTATGGCGCGCACAAAAGAAATAATAATAATACAGTAATAATGAAATTAACTACATACAGTTCCATTGTTGTCTTGCATACTGGAAGGGGCATTTGTGAGGTAAAGTGATGGACCTTGTGCTGGAGAGTCAGGATTTGATTCTGCTGCTGGAGAGGTGGGAGAGGGGTTACTACTGGGGTCAATTTCTTGAAGTAGGCATCAAGGGAGGCTTGTGCAGAGCTTTTCTTTTTCTCGTCATAAATGGCCTTGTAGCAGTTGAGGTCCTCAGTAACTGCACGGTAAACTTTGAACCTCTCTGGATTAGGATCTTGCTCCTCTAACTTTGCCATCCTTGCTTCAATGAGACAAAAGGCTTCAGCTAACTCTTTTGTCACAAACTTTTTTGGTCCCGGAGTTCCTAGGTCCCAGTCTTCTTCCTCAAATGCTCTCATCTGCTGCCCTAGTTCCATAAGGCCTTCATTGGTCAGTTCTTCAGCAGCTCTACGACATCATTTTCATTGATGTCTAACTGCTGTTCATTACCAATACCAACCACAGCTTGCCTGGCTTTGGCAATGTCGTCAGCTGTAAACTCCTGAAAAGCAAGCGTGAATTGGGGGCACAATTGTTTCACACTCCTTTCATATTTGACTGCTTCACTTTATCCCAAGAATCAGCGATATTTTTGAAGGCATCATAGATGTTATAATCCCTCCAGGACTCCCTTAAGCTCATCACATCATCTTGGGTAGCCCTGACTGCTTGTGAAAAGATCTGTCATAAATAACAGGCTTTAAAGGAGGCTGTGACTCCCTGATCCATTGGCTGTTGGGTGATGTGGTGTTGGGGCTAAAAATATGACCTTTACATTGCGGTGAAGGTCATCTAAAGTGCTTGGATGTCCAGGTGTGTTGTCAAGCACAAGGAGAATCTTGAAAGGAATTTTCTTGGCCAAGCAGTAACGTTCAACAGCAGGAACAAAATGGTTCAAGAACCAATCTTCAAAGATGGCAATTGTGACCCAAGCCTTTGAACTTGCCTTCCAAATAACAGGAAGAGGTGCCTTAATGATACGGCGAAGTGCCCTTGGATTTAGAGAGCGATACACAAGCAAAGGCTTGAGCTTGAAATCCCCAGATGCGTTACCCCCTAGCACTAACGTTAGCTTATCTTTCGATGCCTTATGCCCTGGTGCACTTTTCTCCTCTTTTGAAATGTGGGTCTTTTCAGGCATGTTTTTCCCGAAGTAAGCCAGTCTTGTCTACACTAAATATTTGGTCTGGCAAATGCCCGCCCTCCCTCAATAATTTTTTTTAAACATTTCAGGAAGATCACCTGCAGCACTTACATCAGCACTCGCTGCTTTACCTTGCACTTTAATAGTTTGTAAATTTGCCCTCACTTTGAAACAATTGAACCAACTCCTACTTGCAACAAATTCATCACAATCACCTTCACTTGTTGTACGTGCAGCTTTTAAATCATTGAAAAGGCTTAGAGCCTTTCAATGATTCAATGGGAATATTACACTGATTTTGATTGTCTAACCGAATTATCAAAAGCCTTTCCATTTAAATAATCAAACTACTGCATTGCTTAATTGTAGCTTTCATTGGGCCAGGGCCTTTCATTTGTTCCATTATTCTCACTTTATCCTTTTAAAATTGTTCCGATCGTTGACTGACAGTAGCCTAACGCTTTTCCAATGACTGATGGCATTTCATCTCTTTCCGATTGCTTTATTATTTCCACCTTATTTTCAATCATGATTGTTTTCCTTTTCTTTGATCCATCACCAGCACTTGCATTAGATTTATGCTTCAGAGACATGGTAAATAAGAGAAAATTTTAAGCCAGGTACAAAGTTACACACTCAACAGTGTTAACGGCAACGTCATTCGACAAAATGGCGGACGGCATTCTCCTTCCTTGAGCCGACGAACCGCTGAAGCCATGCAATATTTTCATGAGCGTCGCAATGTAGTATGTGTGTTCATTGTTAGGGACAATTGTATTTAACTCGAATTTTCAATATAATAGACTTATGGCAGGCTGTTTGTAAGTTGGACATTTGTAACTCGGAGACTACCTGTAGTCCCATTTCATGCTTTTTGCCCTTTCCATTGTTACTGAATTAGAAATCAAGTTATGCGTGCTGGACAAATCCTAGTAGATCAGAAAAGGATTCAATTCCTAACCAGGTTATGAATGTTTGACTTGTGTATCACTTGTACAAACGAACAAGCATTTGGGAGACAAATTGGTTTGGGATTTTCTGACAAGCATTTTCTGCTGCTTGGGAATTTTTTTGCAGCCATATTTCTGACTTCTGAACTCTCCAGGTTACAGGAATGGAACCCTACTGTAACACGGGAAGGATCTGTACTGTTTCAGAAAACTGGGCTCAAAGGGCTTTCGGTGCAAATGTTACACCGCTATTTAAGAAGGCTGGGAGGCAGCAGACCTGTTAGCCTGAAATCAGTGGTTGGGAAGTTGTTGGAATTGATTGTTAGGTATGAGATTACGGAGTACCTGGAGGCACATGACAAGATAGGCCAAAGCCAGCATGGTTTCCTGAAAGGGAAATCCTGCCCTACTAACCTACTGATATTTTTTTTTGTGGAAATTACGAGCAGGGTAGACAAGGGAGATTCGATGGATGTGGTGTACAGTCGGTCCTCCTTATCCGTGAGGGATTGGTTCCAGGACCCCTCACGGACACCAAAATTCGCGGATGCTCGTCCCTTATTCAACCTATCTCAATGCGGCGGACCGTAGGACCCAGCAGAACCCAATACCTTATTTAACTTGTCTCAGTGCGGTGGATATTAGGACCCAGTAGTAGAGATCTGAATTTGCAGTATTTCTGTTCACAAAAATAGTCATGATCACAATTGAAAATAAAGTGGAAATAATAAAGCGATTGGAAAGAGGTGAAATGCCATTGGTCATTGGAAAAGCGTTAGGCTACGTCGGTTAACGATTGGAACGATTTTAAAGGATAAAGTGAGAAAGGCTGTGCCCTGATGAAAGCTACAATTATTACTAAGCAACACAGTGGTTTAATTATTGGGTTTTGGAGTTTTGGGTTTTTGATCCTCCACATCAACCCGGCATGCTGGCGAGTGCACTCCATAGCAATCTGTCACTAGAGCGAACTCGGGAACTTCCTGAGCCTGGTGCTGAAGCATACGTTCTTAAGTGTTTTATATGCATAGAAAGGTAAAATATATACTAAATACAAATGCAAAGGTTTGACTAACTGACGCTAAATAATACCGGATGTACCTGTTCCGACTTACTTAGTAAGAGAACTTCCGATTTTTTTCGATCCTGATCCACGATAACCCACGCACCTCCTCCCATATACTTTAAATCATCTCTAGATTTACCTATAATACCTAATACAATGTAAATACTGTGTAAAATAGTTGTTATATTGCATTGTTTAGGGAATAATGACGAAAAAAAGTCTGTACATGCTCGAACAACAAGTGCTGGAAGAGCACTTCCGGGTTTTCGTGATTCGAGGTTGGTTGAATTCGCAGATGTGGAATTTGCGGATAAGGAGGGCCGACTGTACTTGGATTTTCAGAAGGCCTTTGACAAGGTGCCACACATGAGGCTGCTTAGCAAGATAAGAGCCCGTGAAATTACAGGGAAGTTACTAGCATGGGTGGAACATTGGCTGATTGGCAGAAAAAAGTGGGAATAAAGGTTTCCTATTCTGGCTGGCTGCCAGTTACCAGTGGAGTTCCACTGGGCTTGGTGTTGGGACTGCTGCTTTTTAACAATGTATGTCAATGATTTGGACTATGGGATTAATGGATTTGTGACTAAATTTGCTGCTGATACAAAGACAGCTGGAGGAGCAGGTAGTGTTGAGGAAACAGAGTCTGCAGAGAGACTTAAATAGTTTAGAGGACTGGGCAAAGAAGTGGCAAATGAAATACGATGTTGGAATGTGTATGCTCGTGCACTTTGGTGGAAGAAATAAGCGAGCAGACTATTAGTTAGTTGGGGAGAGAATTCAAAATGTAGAGATGCAAAAGGACTTGAGAGTCCTTGTGCAGGATACCCTAAAGGTTAACTTTCAGGTTGATCAATGGTGAAGAAGGCGAATGCAATGCCAGCAATTCATTTCTAGAGGTATAGAATATAAGAGCAGGGATGTGATGATGAGGCCCTGTAAGGCACTCTTGAGATTGTGTGCAGTTTTGGGCTCCTTATATTAGAAAAGATGTGCTGAGATTGGAGAGGGTTAGAGAAAATTCACAAGAATGATTCCAGGAATGAAAGGGTTACCGTACGAGGAACATCTGCCAGGTCTTGGGCTGTATTCCCTGGAGTTCAGGAGAATGGGGGGGGGGGGGGGGGAATCTCATAGGAACACTCTGAATGTTAAAAGGCTTGAACAGATTAGTTATGGCAAGATTATTTCCCATAGTAGGGTAGTTTAGGATATGAGGGCATGATTTCAGGATTGAAGGACATCCATTTAGAGCAGAGATGTGGAGAAATTACTTTAGTCAGAGGGTGGTTAATCTGTAGAATTTGTTACCATGTGTGGCTGTGGAAGCCAAGACTGGGTGTATTTAAGGCTGTAGATAAGTTCTTGATTAGCCAGGGCATCAAAGGGTGTGGGAAGGCAGGGGAGTGGGGATGATTGGAAGAATTGGATCAGCCCAAGATTGAATGGTGGAGCAGACTCGATGGGCCGAATAGCCTCCTTCTGCTCCTATGTCTTATGGTCTTGAAATTTTAAATTTGTTTCTCTTCTCGTAATTGCTGTTCTGATGTTCCCAGCACTTTGACTCTTGGCCTGTACTCACTGGAGTTTAGAAGAATGAGGGGGCACTTATTGAATCAATCAAATATTGAAAGGCCTTGATGGAGCAGACGTGGAAAAGATGTTTCCTCTAGTGGGGGAGTCTAGGACCAGAGGGCACAGCCTCAGAATAGAGAGATGTCCATTTAGAACAGAGGTGAGTTGGGACTTATTTTGCCAGGCGTTGATGAATCTGTGAAATTTATTACTACAGATAGCTATGGAGGGCAAGTCATTCGGTATATCTAAAGCAGAGGTTGATAGGTTCTTGATTTGTCAGGGCATCAGAGGTTATGGGGAGAAGACAGTGAAATGGGGTTGAGAAGGATAATTCATCATGATGGAATGGTGGAGCAGACTCAGTGGGGCGTATAACTTAATTCTCCTCATGTGTCTTATGGTCCTTTGGCCTAATAAGTCCATGACAACCACAATGACCTCCCAATTTCCTGCTTTGGCTCGTATTCCTCTATGTCAAAGGTTCCCAACCTTATGCCATGGAGTCACAGGAGGGGTTCATGGACCCTAGGTTGGGAACCCCTGCTCTAAGCCTACCCCTCCACATATTTAACCCTTTTGTTTTAAAATTATACTATTGTGCCTGCCTCAACCATTTCCTCTGTGAGCTTGATCCATTTACTCACCACCCCCTGCGTGGAAAACCCTGCACTTAAATCCTTTTTAATCTTCCTACTGCCACCCTACATCTCTGGTGTGGTCTCCCATATCCTGGCAAAATTCTGTTACCGTCTGATCTGCTTTTTGTGATTTGAACATTTCTGTAAGTTTGCACTCCACCCTGCTCAGTACCTCTGCATTTGTAGAAATAAAGACCTAGCCTGGCCAACTTCGCCTTGTTTATAAACTCAACCCCTCATTTTTCCTAATACGGAGTGACCAAAACAGTCACAGTACTTGATATTTGGATTCATCAACAATTAGAAGTTGGGACTTTCACAACTGTAGTATAATGCCCCAATTCTGATACTCTTAGCCATGACTGATGAAGACCAGCATACTAAACATCATTTTTACCACTTAGAAAATGGCGTTTAGCATACTGTCCTTCATCTGTGTTTACCTGTGACGCCACTTTCAATGAGCAGTGCGCTTGGATTTGAGTTACTCTGTTTCATTACTTCCTAGTGTCCTGCCATTCATAGTATAAATCTTGACTTTGCAAAATGCATCATCTCACATTTCTACTCCAATTTTTATATTGTTTTAGAATTAAGTTGCATGATTTCAGCAATGTGAATCTTGCTGAAAATGCTGCAATTAAACATTTTACCAATGCGTAAATTTCAAAATTCCTTGTCTGGATCAAACTAAAGTATGTGATTTTAAAACCACCTTGGTGTTTTGCCTGCTATTCTCCACATTATCATTTCTCTTGCAGCTCATCATGAAGTATTCAAATACAAAGCCCATTTCCAGAAAAGTTGGGATATTTTCCAAAATGCAATAAAAACAAAAATCTGTGATATGTTAATTCACTTGAACCTTTATTTAACTGACAAAAGTACAAAGAAAAGATTTTCAATAGTTTTACTGACCAACTTAATTGTATTTTGTAAATATACACAAATTCAGAATTTGTCTCAGCGATGCATAGGGAAAAAATATAATTGGATGTACACTTCTTGAGGTAAAGCATGGGATTATATATTTTACTGTCTCATCCTGTCTCATACACAGCCACCATGTCTAATTGTTATTTAATAGCTAGGTGTAATTAAGTGTACAAATCAATTGATTTATCCTTAAAGTGTACAGTTACTGGCCAAATGAAAATGAAACCGTAGGTAAATTACTGAAGGATAAGCTGAATGTGTCTTGTTAAATGTCGTACTGCGAGCAGTTTGCTATTGACGCATAAAGAGAATACAATTGCATAGAGAGTTACAAGGGTATGTGCAGTATCAAGAGATTGAATTAGATCCAGATAGAAAGGATAAAAGCAGGTTGAAGGTGGGAGAAAAGATTGATCAAATTCTGAATGCAGTAATAGAAGCTAAAATTTTCAAGCAAAGTATGAGATTTCCTAAAGTGATGTTGGTAATGCTTTCGTTTCTGGATAAGCTTGTGTGGGTGATTGTCAATGAAAGGAAAAACTTACTTGTTTTACCACTTAAAGGTATGATTAATTCGAATAGATTACATTGATAAATTGCTACCAAAAGGACGTGCTATAATTGACATGTTGTTAAGTTTGAAATACTATAATGCCAAGTTAGTGATTTTTGGGTTTAGATCATTTACATTTAGCAAATGGCTTTGGATGTCAGTCAAATGGTAAAATGTATTGTGGATTCATTTTGGGACAATGCATTCCAAAAAGCTGTGGATCCCAGTCCAGATGCTGCTGGCATCTGAGGGATGGCTGCAAATCAGAAGGTGTGAAGTTTGTATGTAGTTTCAAAATGAAACATTGTCTATACTTTTTAATAATGGAATTGTCCTTTGTGTTTAACAAGCCCCTTGTTGGGTCAGCAGGCCTTTCCACCAAAAGTGTCTCCTTCATATGATGCCTGCTGTATCTTGTTTTGTCAAATAAAGAAGCTGCTTTATCTACCAGTAATTCTCTCTGGGAATTTTACTCACGCTACTACACGCCACATGGTTAGTTAATTTAAAATAGTCACTTCCAATAATATAGCTAACCTAAAAGTAGCTTTGTTATCCCTGATATAATCTGTTACCAGTTTTCAGTTGAAATATATCTGGACTTATCTCTGAAGTAAACTTTGGCATGGTGCTTACATTCAGGCTAGTAATTAAATATAGAGGTTGAGTATATTTTACTTCTACCATTCAGAATGCCAGTTATTAAGTAATTTTAAAATATCCCAAATGTTTCCATGTATCTTCAAAGGTAAAGTACTTGTTTTATTTAATGTTTGACCAAGTTATGAAAGATGATCTCAAGACCCACAGAAATCAGAGGCTGCTTAATTTAGTTGGAGACCAGAAACAAGAAGGATAAGTTGTTTTCAGGACTCAAGTGAGACATTTTTCTTAGAATTCTGAATCTTTGGAATCCTCGGTCTCTGAGGGCAGTAAGTGCTCAGCCATTTGGTACTTTTGAGACTGAGATGTGAGATTTTCATACATGAAGGGAATAATAATAACCAGCACTGATCTTTTTGATTGGTTATGTAGATAAAGGATCACAAGTCCTGATTCTTATGTTCTTGCATATAATAATAATGATGATGCAAATAGATTATCTTGCAATGCATCACAGGCAAAAAACACTGAGGGCAACTTTTTTTATTGTGGCCATTCCTTTGTATTTTATGATATGCTATTTCATATTGGACTGAGGAAGTCAGCAGCAGGCCACTAAAGCTTTTTGGTTATGCTTTAAAAAATTGAGGTGGAACAGTTAGCATAACAATATTACATTTGTTGGGGTTCAATTCCTGTCAGTGTCTGTAAGGAGCTTGTGGCTTCTCCCTGTGACAGCATAGGTTTCCTCCTGGTGTTGTGGTTTCCTCCCACATTAGAGACATATGGATTAGTATGTTTATTGATCACATGGATACAATTGGGCAGAATGGGCTCGCTCATTGGTACAGAAGGGCCTGTTTCTGTGCTGTATCTAAATTTGTGCGCTGTAAACTAAATTTAAATTAGAAGTTATGGGACTTGCACATGTAACCTGGCAACTATTCCACACTACTTTGAGTTGGGAGCTCCTATTTTTCCCCAATTTGTTAATTTGGAAATTTTAAAATAATTATTACCATAGGATTGCACTGTAAGTTCAACAAAAGTATGTATTTGTGACATAGCGTTAGTTGGCAAGGTGATAAATTGCAGTGATGCTTGCAGTGCAGTTTATTTAGTTTATTTACTTATTGGGTAGACTTGCCCAATGTTGATTCCTGCTGAAAACTCAAAGTTGTTTACAGATTCTGCCCTGGCCTGAAACGTCGGCTATATCTTTTTCCATAGATGCTATCTGGCCTGCTAAGTTCCTCCAGCATTTTGTGTGTGTTGTTTGGATTTCCAGCATCTGCAGATCATCTATTGTTTATAAAGTGTAGAACTTTTTCAGGATTTAAGGTTTAAGGAACTTGGTTTACTTGGTCCTTTGTTGGTCCTGGTCACTATGGATGCTGCGTCCCAGCTGTCTACATGATACGCAAGCAAAGACAGTACAATATGAAGAGCAAGCTGCTGTCCATGCAGCCGCTCTTCCTCTCATGCAGCTGATGTAGCCAAAGGAATGGCAGCAGCCGATACAGTCTAGCACTAGTGGTGTCGCAGGAAATGCCAATCAGTATTGAACTCAGCATGGAACTGCCTTGGGACTGCAGCTTCAGACTTTTCTTCTTAACTTATTCCTGAAACTTTTCCTGTCTTTTAAAAGTATAGCCGCATGCTTGAGATCAGAGTTTTCGTTCTAGATGAGCTGCCAATCATGGCTGACGAGCCCCACCTGCCCAAAGCAACTGGTTTTAAGATGTCATATACCTGCCTTTGTCCCTTCTCATTTCACTAGAAACTGTTCCACTGGTGTTAGTAGCTAAGCCACACATGAAAACTAGAAGCTGGTCTTGGTTGTCAGATGCTGTTAGAGATGCATGGCATTAGGAGCCATAGGTAGTGAGAGTTTATCCATGTTACCACCCCTGGTGGTAAAACCTCAAAGAACCTGAGTTTACTAGAATTCTAGTAAATCCTAGCTTACTTACAAATAGATGACCAGAAGAATTTTCCACTCTGGCTTTGGGTATTTATTAGTAGAGCTTGAAATTTAGGATTAATGTGTTTTACATATGTATGTGTTTGTGTATACATATGTATACAAACCTTATGCCATGTATGTGTGTGTTTTACACATATATACATGTGTGTATACATGTGTATACACACACATACATATACATATATAAGAAAACATACTGTTCAAGCCTAATTCATAGGTTACATTTTTTACTGGATTGAATCTTACCACAAAAACCTTTGTTTCTTCACAAAAGGAGATTTTCATCACAATTCTAAAGCCAGGTGTTTGTCAAGTCACTCTGTGAACAATGTTAAGGCAGCAGCACCCTCTAGTGTTTAGTACTTTAATAATGAAACTTAATTTCTCTGTTTTACAGTTAGCTGGGCTGCAAGCAAAGAAGGCAGATTGAATCAGAAAGATTTGATCTGTTTTAATTAATTCTTAGCCTACTAAATTTTTGCAGAAGTTGCCATTTAGCTTCCACTACACAATCAAGTCTTTCAGTCATTAGGGATAAACAGACTGTCAAAAGTTACCCAAGGATTTGGTTTCAGCAGTGACTTAGTTGTGTTTGGACTGTGGCAGTGATGCAACATGATATGAGATTGACCTATCTAGGTAAATCTAATGTTGTAAAAATGTTGACCTTTTCAGCTTCTAATGTTGTAAAAACATCATGACAGTAGAATTTCTAATGCCTGCCTTGCATTAATTAGAATTCTCTATTGAAGAATATAGTGCTTTAGGACAAGATCTGCACGGTAGTCTGCTTTTTAAAATGTAGGTTTGACATTGCTTTCCTAAAGGAGGCTGTTTAAATGTGATGTATGGGTAACTCATTTGTATTTGGGAAAGTAAACACATCTGTGGTTCTAACCAGTTGTGAATTTATCTTGTAACACATTGCACAAGTTTTTGGTATCCCATCAAATGCAGTATTAACCAAGACACTCATATGTAATAATAAAGTGGTGATCTGCTGTAATCAGTTCGGTGAAAACTGCTAGGTGAAGAATATTAGAAACTTAAACCAATGTTTCAATGATCCTGCAACAACTCATATTCAGGCAATTGCAGTGTATTCCATCACAACTGAAGGGCTTTCTAGGGTAGTGGGGTGGTTTTAGATGTCAGGATGATGGATGGTTGGAACAGAACATTCACTTATTTATCTGCTATATTAACCTTGACTTCTTTTACCTCTGATGGACCCCGGAGAGAGTAATGGTGGAAGATTCAGTGGTGGTCGTATCAATGAATGTAGTTGGAGTTAGGTTCAATAGGTACTTTTAATGTCAGAGAAATTTATACAGTATACATCCTGAAATTCTTTTTCTTCAGACATCTAGGAAGACAGAGGAGTGCTCCAAAGAATGAATGACAGTTAAATGTTATAACCCCAAAGCCCCCCCAACTCCCCTGCCCCATGCATAAGCTGAATTAAAGCATCAGTACCCCAAAGACTACTCGTTCACCTGGTATTCAACATACCACAGGCTCTCTTTCTCCCTCTAATAAGGGGAAAAAAGGTGTCCCTGTTTCACAGTGAGAGGGGAGACATAACAAAACAACTCGCTGATTTATGGTGTTAAAAGTCTATTGTGTTGCTTCTTCCGAGCTCTGTGGCCAAAGATCTTGGATCCCTGAGCACACGGCCAGTAGCCAGCTCACTACTTTCGATCTTCCCTGTACTGCCACGAAAATCTGGCACCCTGAAGGTGCGCTATTCTTCCAGGCCATACCCTCAGCATATCAAAAAGTGACAGGTTGTGAGGCCCTGAGAATGGGTCCCATTTCCGCAAAGAACCGAAGTCAGCATGTAACTCCAGGTCAGGGTCTTCAAAAGAACCTTGAAAGGGAAAGAAAGAGATATCAAATCAGATTCTGTCTGTGAAGCTGATTTGTTTTCTGGCATTTGTATGGAATGAACAGCAATCTAAGCCAAATATTTTCCAGGCTTGGCTGTTTATAGGTTACGTTTGCAGGATATTTCAGAATGTTGAGAATGTACCACAATTGTGGATTAATTCAAACCAGATGTTATCAAAGCATTGCTGCTCATAGGTATGAGTGGAATATATTCTGAATTCATGGAAGAGTTAAAGGTGAATTTCAATTTGGAATTAAGCATACAATTTTAGCACCATTGCCTGTGTCTTTTGTATGCAGTATGCAGTGGCTGTAGGCAAATTATTTCTGGATATTGCATGTAGAGGTTTGAATTGGTATCAGTAAGAGTCAGTATAAAGTGTCTGTGAGGAATCATCTGTTTTACACTTCTGGCTGAATTGATATTGCCTTTTTATATATTATACATCATTGACCATCAGAAAAGGCACAAGAGCGTACTACTTGGTTTCCCTTCAATAAGATCATGGCTCACCCAGTTTTTCTCAAGTCCGCTTTTTCTCCCTTTGTCCATAATTCTTAATTATAAACATTCATCTATTTAATCTTTGGGTATATTCAATATTCAGCCTCCACATCTTCCTGGAAAAAGGAATAACAAAAACTTTAATATTGTAGGAAACAAAACCCATTCCCATCTCAGTCTTAACTGTGTGACCACAATGATTCCCAATCTCTGAATGAAAACTCTCCTTATTCACCTAGATGAAATGTGCATCATTGGCCCCTCCCCTCCAAAATCAATGATATATGGTATGCATTATTTTTTTAAATATTGGGAATATAAATTTGAACATTCTGCTAAGCACATTGTTTCAGCACAGCACATTTGACATGAATATATAAAAAAAATTAGAAACCAGTCAAAGCAACAAGCAAAATGCAGGCAGCATCTATGGAAACGAATACAGTCGATGTTTTGGGCTGAGATAGGCAGGACTGGAGGAAAAAAAAGATGAGAGCTAAAAGTTGGGGGGAAGGGGAGGAATAAATACAAGGTGATGGGTGAAACGAAGGGAGTGGGGTGGGGTGAAGTAAAGACCAGGGAAGTTGAGAGGTGAAAGAGATACTGGGCCGGAGAAGGGGGAGTCCTAATAGGAGAGGACAGAAGGCCATGGAAGAAAGAAGAGGGGGAGGAGCACCAGAGAGACAATGGGCAGGCAAGGCTATGAGATGAGAGAGGGAAAAGGGGATTTGGAAATGTTGGGTGGGGGGGGGGGCACACGGGTTACCTCACACCCTAATGATATGCTAGTAGAAGAAACTATTACTGAAAATTCCTCTAGTTCCTCTAGTATAGGTGAGTGGTAGGAGAATCAACAGAGTTTACAGGCATTGAGGTTAGTGAAATATGTTGGGAAATAAGACTGATGATACTGCTCAGAGAGATGTCACAGGCATCACAAGCAAACAACCATCTCATATGTCAAAAGAAAATAATGAGAAATAGCTGTTTTCCCCTCTTGGAAAGCTGTTAGGTAGGTTATATAAGGCTCAGTGACCTGTGTTGCACTTTGCAAAATACCTTTAAGACTTAAGAGTTGAATGCATGGAGCATGATAATTGTAATTAATCTTGCACTTGGAATACTAAAGAATTTTTATGGCAGTTTCAAGCTGGATCCTTTTGATAGGCTCAAAGTGTGGCACATTGTAAAGAATTTAGAGATAACATTAAAATATGAACAGATAAATATTCACTTGGATATTTTCAAGATGATCCTGATAGTTATTTGATAGCACTCTGCAAAGCAGGAGGGAAATGATCTGTCATTTTTCAAAGTTTGTGACTAGCTGAATAGGTTGGAGGATTTTACATTTACTGGTTGGCCTTGTGCTGTAATAAAATTATAATTGTGATGATTGGCAGGCAGAAATGTTAACTGATTGCATCTAAAAACAATATTTGTACTATTTTGTTATATTTGGAGAAAATGGTATTTAAAATTGTACATAAAATAACAAAATTGGGGAATGTGCATTTTAAAATTGATTAGTTTCATTTCTCTTGATTGGCGAGTCCTGCCAGAGGTGGTGGTGGGGGGGGGGGGGCTTGGGGGAGAGCACCTTCATTTAACCACTGTCTTTCATTCTGTTATGCAAACTGTGGCATTAGTGATTCAGTCAAGTCATTAACATTCTACTGTGCTAAGGAACATTTTTAATATTTAACTTGTTCATTGAAAAGGAAATACTGAAAATGGTCAAATTTTTTTCCATCAATTAGCATCACATTCACTCTGTTATTGCCATCTGGTCACATCTTTCAGAACACAATGTATCAGAGTTGGAACCATCAGTCACTGAATGATCTCTAGTTGAAGAGCAGTGTGACGTCAGAATTATTTAGATGCTGTCAAATAATACTTTCATTTTATTTTGTTTTTATCTCTAACTTCATTGTTCTTTGCTACTACTGCTGAGTTCACCCAATCCTATAAGTGAGAAAATGGTATTCATATCTGGCCTCAAGCACCCCAGCTCAAGACTTAAAGCAGACTGAAAAGCTTGAGCATGTAGATATTAAAGTGGATGTTCTGGAGCTTTTGGATAGTATCAAGTTGGATAAATCACTGAGACGGGACGGGATGTACCCCAGTCTACTGTGGGGGGCGAGGGAAGAGGTTGCTGAGACTTTGGCGAGGATCTTTGCATCATCAATGAGGACGGGAGAGGTTTCGAGGGTTGCAGATGTTGTTCCCTTTTTCAAGAAAGGGAGTAGAGATAGCCCAGGAAATTATAGACCAGTGAGTCTTACTTCACTAGTTGATAAGTTGATGGAGAAGATGAGAGGCAGGATTTATGAACATTTGGAGAGGCATAATATGATTAGGAATAGTCAACATGGCTTTGTGAAAGGTGGGTCATGCTTTACGAGCCTGATTGAATTTTTTAAGGATGTGACTAAATACATTGATGAAGGTAGAGCAGTAGGTGTAGTGTATATGGATTTCAGCAAGGCATTTGACAAGGTACTCCATGCAGAGCTTATTGAGAAAGTCAGGAAGCATGGGATCCAAGGGGACATTGTGGATCCAGAATTGGCTTGCCCACAGAGTGGTTGTAGACAGGTCATATTCTGCATGGCGATCGGTCACCAGTGATGTGCCTCAGGGATCTGTTCTGGGACCCCTACTCTTCGCGAATTTTATAAAAGATCTGGGTGAAGAAGTGGAAGGATGGGTTGGAAGATTTGCTGATGACACAAAGGTTGGAGGTGTTGTGGATAGTGTGGAGGGTTATCAGAGGTTACAGCAGGACATTCATAGGATGCAAAACTGGGCTGAGAAGTGGCAGATGGTGTTCAACTCAAATAAGTGTGAGGTGGTTCATTTTGGTAGGTCCAATGTGATGACAGAATATAGTATTAATGGTAAGACGCTTGACAGTGTGGGGGATCTGAGGGATCTTGGGATCCGAGTCCATAGGACACTCAAAGCTGCTGCGCAGGTTGATTCTGTGGTTAAGAAAGCATACAGTGCATTGGCCTTCATCAATCGTGGGATTGAGTTTAGGATCTGAGAGGTAAAGTTGCAGTTATGTAGGACCCTGGTCAGACCCCATTTGGAGTACTGTGTACAGTTCTGGTCGCCTCACTATAGGAAGGATGTGGAAACTATAGAAAGAGTGCAGAGGAGATTTATAAGGATGTTGCCTGGATTGGGGAGCATGTCTTATGAGAATGGGTTGAGTGAACTCGGCCTTTTTTCCTTGGTATTGATGGTGTGGATAGTCAGAGGCTTTTTCCCAGGGCTGAAATGATTACATGGCTGAAATGTCCATGAGAGAGCACAGTTTTAAGGTGCTTGGAAGCAGGTACAGAGGAGATGTCGGGTAAATTTTTTATGCAGAGACTGGTGAGTACGTGTCAGTGACGGTGGTGGAGGTGGGTACGATAGGGTTTTTTAAGAGACTCCTGGACAGATACATGGAGCTCAGAAAAATGGAGGGCTATGGGTAACCCTAGGTTACCCATAAAAGGGAACATGTTCGGCTCAGCTTTAGAGGCCTGGACACGCACAGTTTTAATAATAAGGAATTTATTTACAAGGGGAAGTTGGGTCAACACAAGCAACTACAATACACAGGAAGCGGTGTGAGGACAGAGTACGGTTACACAAACGAAGAACAAGGGAAAAGCACTACGACAACTACCCCCCCTTGACCTTGGATAGCTGCGGCTCCCTTACCAGAACAAACGATAGACCTTCCCAAACATAAATCAATGCACTTACCTTCAATGAGGTGGTCTGTAAGAGAGACCAAGCCAGGCACAAGTCTCACCTTTTATAGCAAGGGGCTGGGTGAGATAATCCAATTAAGGTGACCAATAATTTAGATGTGCATTGATTAGTTGGGAGGGACCAAATGTTGATCGGCATGTGGTGTGTCTTCTGACCAGCCAGGTGGCAGTGCGTCTATCACGTGGCCGGTATCTCTGGATACACTGTGTTTCTATCCCACTGTTGGTGTCTAATCCCTACTCTGGGATTCTCTTCTGAGACTTTCTACTTCTATAACTTTGTCCTTTCAAGGTGCCTAGCCTTTCAGCACCCTTTATAGTTGTCTGGTGTAACTTTGGTTTCTTTGGGAAGTTAACAGACTGAAACCCCATAAGATTATGGTATGGTTCCATATTTCTGTAGGCAACTTGCAGGAAGAAAAAAAGAATATTTCAAAATATTAAACTTAATTCAGTTACAGCGAAGATTTAATCATTTGTGCTTAATTTTTCTTTTAGCCAATCTGACAAAGAGTCAGGCTCAAGTTCTGAGAGCAGCAGTGATGGAAGCAGCAGCCAATCTGATAGCAATGACTCTAGTGACTCTGACAGTGGTTCAGACTCTGCCAGCCAATCTGATTCTGATTCATCGGGTTCTGAAAGTAATGCATCTTCTAGAGGAAAGAGACCAATTGAAAATAAAGTCCTTAAAACGGATGGAGCAGAGGTAAATGAAACAAATATGCTAGTGAATACTTCATATTAAACTGGAGTATGTAATGCTAGATTTGAAATGAATTTGAAGAAATATTTCTTGATTTGATGTTGCAATTTATGTATCTCAATCATTGGAATTCCTTGAGCTATCGCAGTTATTTATTAAATGGCAAAAGGCAGCATACACAAAATATATAATTTCCCTGCCCAGTAATTTGTAGTAACTGATGAGCTATAGTAACTAGTAAAAAAGCCAGGTAACTCTTGTATAGGCAGCTGCAGAAAAGTTAATTTATCTTGAAGAGTTACCAGATAGTTTGCATTAGGCAGACATGATTTTTGGTAATATTAGCTCGTTAAAGTGTGGGTGACCATCGTAAGTTTTAACTGTTGACATGCTCTTGGTCTATGTTGCAGTTTTGGAAATCAAATCCAAGTATTTTGGCTGTGCAGAGATCTGGAATGTTAAGAAAACAACAACTACAACAACAGCAACTTTCTTCAAACAACAGTTCAGAGGTTTGTCATTTGATTAAAATACTCCCTGCGAGACCTCTATTAAATATAACAGGCAATTGCTAAGTGTGCTAAGTCACCCAGCACTGGTATTTAACAAGGAAAACCAGGGCATTTTACCCTCTAGTCACTTTCAGTGGTACAGGTTTTGAGCGTTCCCAGACTCAAATAACACATAAAACCTAAAATAACGCTAACATATAGTAAAAGCAGGAATGATATGATAACTATACACCCTATATAAAATAGAATATTATAAGTACGGTGTAGTTTGACTTATCAAACTCAGGAAGATAGCAAGCCAAAATCGATTTGGAGAAAAAAAAAGTCGGCAAGTACACGCTGCCCGCACAAGGCTTCACAGTCATTGTAATCTTTCTCGGATAAACATATGTATAAAGCAGGCATCTTTTTTTCGTAAAAGTGAAAATCCTCTTTGGTTAGGGAAAACAGGTACTAATGTAGGTCTTTTGTAACAGCGAGTTGTCGTAAAGCGAACGTATGAAAAATGGGGGACACCTGTAGTTGTATTTTATCATGCGTGCAATTAAATTTATTAAGTGGTTCTACAATACAGAACCTGATGTATCATCCCTAGATTTACAAGTATTCAGTAGAAACTTCATTTTTACACAAACAAAGGTTGCATCTTGAAATATTTTAAGTAAACCAAGTCATGCTCTTCACGTCAGTAATTCTGGTAGACAGGTACTCTGTAACTGATATATGAATAAAGTGTTTTATTTCTGAAGCCTAGTTATATTTGGGACTTTGGTAATCTGGCACCCTTGGGAGTTTGGTAGAGCTGAACTGGTAGATTTTCCAGACTATTAATAGCCCAACACCCTTCTAATTCATTTTTTGCATATTGTACAGTTTTAGAATAAATATCATGTAGTAGTATAATACTTCCAGTGTGATAAATAATAAGCAGCAGTATTCTATAAAATTTCCAGAGAATCTAATAGCTTTAAAGGGACACTGGACAATGGATAATAGTGATTTCAAAGGGAGTGCCCAGTGCCCAAACAAATATACAGGGATTGGGGGAAACTACTTCTGATGAACCTCATGCCGAAACATCCAGATCGTTCTTTTAATTTGATAGTAAGTTATCAGCTTTACTGAATTATGTAAGTCACTAATCAATACAAAAGCATTGATCAGCACTTTGTTGTGGGCCTTAACATTAAATACATAAACTGTAGCTAGGTTTGATGTTATAAACCTGAGAGACTCTGCTGTTGCTGGAAATCCAAAGCAATACATTCAGAATGCTAGAGGAGCTCAGCAGGTTAGGTAGTGTATATGGAAATAAATAAACAGTTGACATTTCAGGCTGCCACCCTCCTTCAGGACTGGAAAGGAAGGGCAAAAATTCCAGAATTAAATGGTGGGGGGTGGGAGGTGAAAAAGTATATTTGTTCATATACAAATTTGATCTCTTGAATAACATAAAATCACTTGCATACCACTTTTTAATAGTATGTGTTGAAACTTTGGAAGCATTTCTTTAGTGAAAAGATTCATTATTAGTATTCAGAATTGTTTGCAGTAATTTTTGTTTTTATATATGTTGATATGTTAAATATTATTTGTATTGCTTTGATACTTCAGGAGGAATCATCAAGCAGTGAAGATTCTGATGAAGACTCATCTTCAGAGGACACAGCTAGACATGTGAAACGTAGAGAGTAAGTTTATTTATTTTGACTACTTGCACCAGAGGAAAAGGATGTTCAATATAACATAGAAATACAGTAGTGTCAGCATGAGTTATGCTGTCTGATGGCCTTGTGGAAGAAGCTGTCCCAGAGCCTGTTGGTCCTGGCCTTTATGCTGCAGTACTGTTTCCCAGATGGTAGCAGCTGGATCAGTTTGTGTTTGATGTGACTCGGCTTCCCAATGATCCTTTGGGCCTTTTTTTACATACCTATCTTTGTAAATGTCCTGAATAGTGGGAAGTTCACATCAACAGATGTGCTGAGCAGTCCTCAACACTCAGTCCTGAGATTGAGGGAAATACATTTTTCATACCAGGCAGTGATGCAGCCAGTCAGGGTGCTCTCAATTGTGCCCCATAGAAAGTTCTTAGGATTTGGGAGCCCACACCAAATTTTTTCAACTTTATGAGGTGAAAGAGATGCTGTTGTGCCTTTTTCACCATACAGCTGGTAAGTGCAGACCACATGTGATCCTTGGTGCTGTTTATGCTGAGGAACTTAAAGCTGTTCACCCTTTCAACCCCAGGTCCATTGCTATCAATAGGGGCTAGCCTGTCTCCATTCGTCCTGTAGTCCACAACCAGCTCCTTTGTTTTTGTGACATTGAGGGAGAGGTTGTTTTCTTGACACCAAACATTTCTGTTGGGGGTGTGGGATCCAAACTGCTCTTGGTACTGACCCACAGGTGATGAGGGAGGTTCTTTAGGTTAGTGGGCTTGCTTTACGTAATAGTGAAATAATGTCATTAGTGTCCTTCTTAACTCTCTAGTGAAGACTGGCAGATGTCTGGCTCCGGTTCTGAGGAGGAAGATTTTCGAGAGAAGAGTACCTCAGGAGACAGTGAGTCTGACTACCAGCCCAACAACAAAGTAAAAAGCAGGAAGCCTCAGTGCAGGTACAGATTTAAGGAATTTAAAATGAGAGATTAGCTGAATCTTGCAAACTTAATAAGCACTTTTAGTAATTTTTTTGTTATCATGATCTTCATTGAAGCTATATTAATATTTTATTATGAATTCAAAAACTGGGTATATTATTGACTGATACGATCACTTTTTGCAGGCTGCCCCACTTTATCAATATGTGAGTATGAATACCAAATGTGGGCTTGATTTGAGTTGGATATCCTGCTCTTTCTTTTAGCTAGTTAGTTTTCAAAGACAGGTTATTGTCATGCACAAGTAAATTATTGCATTGGTACCCTAAAACACTTGCAGCAGCAATAGAGACACAATATTCACAAGACAAATATAAATTATGCAAAACTATCCAAGAAAGAACACAATTAGAATAAAGAAAACAAATGTGGAAAAGGTTCTAAGGGCTATGGAGGTAGTGTCTGGGTTAAGAGAAAACTAATGAACTAATACAACATTAAAATGTGTATAGTCAGTGCCTAGTTGTAATGAAATGTTTGTAGATCAGCAATAAAGAAGGTGCTGATTCCTTTAGTTATAGAGCAGAATGTACTGGTGGAACATTTGGGAAGGGTGATCTTAGAAAAAGTTAAAACCTGAATAAGATACTTTACTAGAATTCATATATTAAGTAGAATTTTCTCAAAGGCGTAATTTAAATATTTCATTGTTAGCTTTTTTACGAAGAATAGTTCAGCGACTTCTACTCTGCTAATTGCATCCAGTTGCTCAAAGTTATTGGCAATACTGGAGGACGTTTGTTTAAAGTGAGTGCAGGAAAGATTAGGGGAGATGTCAGATTTTTTTTTTACATGGAGAGGGGGTTATCTGGGATACACTGTTTGGGTGGTGGTAGAGGCTGATATAAAAAGGACATCTAGGAACTCCTAGGTAGACACATGGATGTTACAGGCAAGGTTGGATTGATCATAGAGCAGATTAAAAAGTTAGCATAACGTCATGGCCTGAAGAGCCTTTAAGATTTATGTTCTAAGCTGTGTATATACTCCAAACTACATTAAGATGCTGTTTTGGACCATATCCAAAACATTTTTCCTGAGATCAATAGCACCCATAGCTTAAGCTACCTTTCTACCTCATCTTTTTCCAGCTACACAGATATCCTCTCTCACACATTATTTCACTTAATGACCAAAGCTCAAGAAAACTGAATAGTTAATTGTATGAGAAAGAAATGTATTGATAAGTGGGGAAATGTTATGTGCATGATGACATTATCTTTCTGGATTAACTGGGTGCTTTAGCAGGTTTTGACTTTGCAATGAATGGATATGCACAACATTGAAATGC
Organism: Hypanus sabinus; assembly: GCF_030144855.1. Classification (NCBI taxonomy): domain Eukaryota; kingdom Metazoa; phylum Chordata; class Chondrichthyes; order Myliobatiformes; family Dasyatidae; genus Hypanus; species Hypanus sabinus. The sequence continues at coordinate 16,543,646 of NC_082710.1, read as the reverse complement.
AACAGCCTCCCCAAGCATTCATTTTAAAATCAGTGTTGTTCAGTTTTTCTTTGGCCTTGAATTGACAGGAAATAATACAGCTGCAAACTTTAAGTTGTAATTTTGTTAAAGGGCCAAGACAAAAAAGGTGAAGAAGGGGAAGGGACTGAAGAGACCAGTTGAATCATCAGATGAAGATGATGATGACGATGATGAGCATAAGAGGAGTTCTCGTCGTCAGGCAACAGTAAATGTCAGCTATAAGGAAGATGAAGATGCTAAAACGGATTCTGATGATTTGCTTGAAATCTGTGGGGAGGATCTCCCTCCTCCCCCAGAAGAAGAAGAAGAATTTGAAACATTAGAGAGGGTAATGGAATCGCGAACGGGAAGGAAAGGAGGTAGGTTCAAAGACCTGGTAAAATATCACTTAATAGGGACACATACTAAACAGCAAATTGAAACATGCAAGACTATTTTACCAATACAATTTTGAACAATTTGAGCATTGTCTGATATAAGCTCTACGATCTATGTACCTTCCTTCATGAATTTTAGATTATGTTCCACCTTTTGTGAAAGATATTTTTCAATATGGCAAAATGTATTGAAAACTTGATTACACTAATTGAAGTAAGTCCTAATAAAACATTGCAACTTTGAAGCACAAACAAGAGTGTGCCCACCAACTGAAAATTTTATCAGGTCTCTTTGATACACTGATAACTAACTGAACTTGGCATAATTTCTGGGAATGAGAATGTTGAATAAATCAGCTCCAATAGGACATTACTGCATGTTTATGAGCTGTAATGTGCTCTCACTGACCAAATGACTGTAAATAATGTAGCTATTTTCAGCAAGCTGTCTGCCCACATTTAGTGAGCTAATTAATGTTGATAATTTGTTTTCTGGTATTTGATTGTAAAAATATTTTTCTCCTGGTCCAAGAGCACTGAGATTTTGTGGAGTAGTACCAAATCAGGCTTCATTATACTTTTCATATTGCCAATAATTGATGCATATATATGGAAATATCCATAAAGAAAGCTTCCTTTATTCCCTTGATGAATTTAGTAATAACTTGTTATGTTAAGGCATTGAGTACTTTCAATGTCTTGATCATTTTGAGAGGTTGACCTACACCTGTATTTGGGTTTGTTATATTGCTTGCAGGTGGTAGGTGCAGTCAAACAAGCTCTCAATTTCCAAAAAAGGCAGTGGTGCACTTATTTCTGGATGATGCTTATGGAATGAGATTGATTTTGCAGTGTTACAGTTCTCAGTTAAACTTATTTACCAAGATTTTATGTAGGTGATAAATACTCAGTTAAATACTAATGTATAATGAATTTTCCATCAAAACAATGAATAGAAAGTCATCCAACTGAAAATTAAATTAAAACTAAGATTCTGCTTAACATTTTATATTATTTAATACTGTTTAGCAACTGGTGCAGCCACTACTACCTATGCAGTAGAGGCTGAGGGTGACCCCAATGGTGGTTTTGACCCATTGAGGGAGGTTGGAGAGCACCAGTATCTGATTAAATGGAAGGGATGGTCTCACCTTCACAACACCTGGGAAAGTGAAGAAACGCTTTTGCAGCAGAATACAAAAGGAATGAAGAAATTGGAGAACTATAAGAAAAAGGAGGAGGAAACCAAACGATGGTATGTAGTTCAGTTGAGATTATTGTTACAAAATGTGATATGCAACTTTCTGAAACCACATAGATATCTTTACATCATTTTGCTCTTTTGCATCTGCACATTTCATTTATACCTAGCATTTAAATTGGACCCAGACCCCTTTAAAGTGACAGTGGATTATAAGGCTGGTATTAATGGGCATCCATGAGAAATTGGATTGCAGGGAATGGGATTGATCTGATTGCTAGCTTCTCTATTCTAAGGTAATGTGAATAGGATGCAAGTTTTCAAGGTAGAGAAACTGGCTTTTGTTAAGTATGGAATTGCTAACATGGTAATCGTAAGCAAAATTGTAATATCAAATCTCCCACTCATTAGAGTTCAGGAAAAATCTTCAATGTAAACCAGGGGTTCCCAACTTTTTTATGCTGTGGACCCCTACCATTAACTGAGAGGTCCATGGACCCTAGGTTGGGAACAAAGATTTTCTAAACACTGCTTCTGCCTGGGAAAACTTGGGTGGTATTTGAATATGTTCACTGCCAGGTTAACTTGAAAATATTGATGCCAATTTTGGGAAAAGAATAAGGTTTCCCTTTCAGCTGAGAACCAGTGTCACCTGCTTGCTTTAAATAAAAACAGCATATTCCATAGATGCTGCCTGGCCAGCTGAGTTCCTCCAGTATTTTGTGTGTATTTTTTCATGGGTGTTCATTTTTGCCAAAGGAGTTTTAAAAAGAAAGTAATAAATTTATTTAATATCTGTTCCTTGAGTATTTTTGACACTGTTCTCATCTATTAGCATATTATTGTTGTGCAAAATTGTGTAGGTAATGGCCAGTTATACCCTAGCTCACACTGTCTCCTTGATGTTCATAGGAACTGGAACTTAAAAACAATCTGTGGGAATCTGTATTATCTTTATTAGAACTGATAATAATTATCAAAATTTCCATATCAAAACATGAAATCCTTAAATTGCTGATATTTTCAAATAGTCATTAGAGTAGACATTTGTAGTCATTTTGATTTTACCAATAAAACTCAAAGCAGTAGTATAACTTCAGAGATCTGTTTTGGAAGAGAACAATATAAAAAAATTATAACTAGGAAATCATTTCCAAACAGAGGTTCAGCTCTTTAGCCATGAAGTCCATATTTCTGTAATTGCTGTATTTTGGATGGTCAGTCTTTTCCCCTGGATTGTGGAGTCCAAAAGTAGAGGTCACAGATACAAGATAAAGGGAGAAATATAAGAGAGCTGAGGCGTAGCTGTTACTACTGTTTGTTTATACTTAAATATTTTGAAACTTAAAAATATATTTAAATTTATAGGTTGAAAACTGCATCGCCTGAAGATATCGAATACTTGAACTGTCAACAGGAATTGGTGGATGATTTGCACAGGCAGTATCAGTTGGTGGAACGAATAATTGGTAAGAGTGTGTAAATATTCTTTTGACCTCAAGTATAATATATGTAGGATTTATTATTTCAGCTTGTTTTCTATAAACATCAACTTGCTTCAGTCAAATAGGAGCTGTATCAAAATGCTCTTGAGTTTGTTTGCTGCAGTGTATTATATAAAACTTTCATAGGCACCTGTCAGAATATTTCCATTGCTTTAAAGAAAGGAATAAAGCTTTGTTTTCCCTTGATTTATTTTTTTTTTTGGTGATCATCTTAAGCAACATTAGGTTGTAGTGAATGGTTACTGTTAAAGTATGATTTTAGCTACTGAGGGCTTTTCTTTGATCTCTATTTTACTATGACTTCTACCAATGCTGACTTGATGCCAAAGATTTTTGCCTGTCATTGTGAATTGTGTTCTTAATTATGTAAAGACTGATGTCCAGAACTGTAAGACATCTTTAAACGCAAATGAATGTCAGCAACAGCTTATTTGAATAGATTTTGCTTGTTGATAACTTGAATCTTCACTTCACTGATAACTGGAGGCCGGAGATGTTCTGTTCTGGAGAATTGTTGCAGTATTGGATAAATGTTAGTATACTAGGCCAGCTAAACAAAATGAGCAGTTAATTCTGGAATTGCAGGCCAGCTGAAAGCAAGATAATTTTTATCAGAAAATAATTTGCAAGCAACATATGATCATAGTTTTTTCAAATCAATCGATCTTTGTGGAAAATATTTGACAGCTTTTCTGTCAAATACGATAGGCTTGGAGCAGCTGATTATGTGCTTGCAAGATTACTTCAGAGATCTCAGTGTAATTTAAGCAGACGTGACCTTTTATTGGTAATATCTATTTCAGCTGGTTCATCTTTACTATTGTTAATACTGTACTTGTATCTTATATCCTTTGAGGATTCTTAATAAGTTTTTCACATCTGTTTTAAAATTATATTTTTTCAATGCTTTTGGCGTCATTGACAAAACCAGGAACTTTTGTAGGGAATTTTTTCAAAGTGGGTTTTAAATCTCTCCTTCAAAAAGTTGTACTTGCATGTTTGAAGTGTTCATGTTTAGTTGAAAGTGTCCAAATAGAATTTATATTTTAATCTGAGTTATTTGTGGTTTAATATAAAATATAGACAAGTGTGAGGTATTGCACTTTGGAAGGAAAAACCAAAGTAGAGCATACAAAGTAAATGGTAGGGTACTGAGGAGTGCAGTAGAACAGAGGGATCTGGGAATACAGATACAAAATTCCCTAAAAGTGGTGTCACAGGTAGATAGGGTAGTAAAGAAAGCATTTGGTACATTGGCCTTTATAAATCAAAGTATTGAGTATAAGAGTTGGAATGTTATGGTGAGGTTGTGTAAGACATTGGTGAGGTCGAATTTGGAGTATTGTGTGCAGTTTTGATCACCGAATTACAGGAAGTATATTAATAAGGTTGAAAGAATGCAGAGAAGGTTTACAAGGCTGTTGCCGGGACTTGAGAAGCTGAGTTACAGAGAAAGGTAGAATAGGTTAGGACTTTAATCCCTGGAGTGTAGAAGAATGAGGGGAGACTTGATAGAGGTATATAAAATTATGATGGGTATAGATAGAGTGAATGTAAGCCGGCTTTTTCCACTGAGGCCAGGGAAGAAAAAAACCAGAGGACATGGGTTAAGGGTGAAGGGGGAAAAGTTTAAAGGGAACATTGGGGGGGCTTCTTCACGCAGAGAGTGGTGGGAGTGTGGAAATGAGCTGCCAGATGAAGTGGTGAATGCAGGCTCACTTTTGACATTTAAGAAAAACTTGAACAGGTATATGGATGAGAGGGGTTTGGAGGGATATGGCCCAGGTGCAGGTCAGTGGGACTAGGCAGAAAAATGGTTCGGCACTGCCAAGAAGGGCCAAAAGGGCTGTTACTGTGCTGTAATGTTCTGTGGTTCCATTACTTACAAGGGATATTGAGGATTTGGTCAAGAAAAATAAGGCATATATTAAATAATGGCAGCTGGCATTAAGTGTATCCTTTGAAGAGTGCAAGGTATGCTGAAGTACATTTAATAATGAAATTAGGGGGCAGAAAAAGGCTTTGAGATATCTATGGCAGATAAGATGGAGGAGAATCCTAAAAGATTCTACAAACATACTAGCAGTAACAGGGTAGTTATGGAGAGTGTAGCCTCCCAGGGGGTAGATCCTCTTACGGATCAACATAATTTATTGTGGATGAGGGTTGATGGCCGACAAGGTGATGTATGTTGGGAAATTTAACCAGGGCATGATGTACACAGTGAATGGCAGAGCTCTCAGGAGTTGTTGGATAATATAGCATGAAAAAAGCCCCTTCGGCACAACTGGTCCTTGCCAACCATGGCATCTTGCTTGGTAGTCTTAGTTGCCTCCATTTGGCCCATAACTCTCCGTCCTTGTCCATGTATCTATTCAAATGTGTGTTGCAGTTGTATCTCGCCATCTTGTCTAGTTCTCATCCTCAACAATTTCTCCTTTGGTTCTTACCACGTTTCTCCCAACTCAAGGGGTAGCCATGGGCCTTGGCTATGCCTGCCTTTTCATTGGTGACATTGAACAGTCCATGTTGCAACACTGCCCTAGTAATGTTCCTCAACTCTTCCTGTGAAACATTGACATCAGTGCTGCTTCATGCACCCATGCTGAGCTCATCAATTTCATCAACTGTGCCCCCAACTTCCACCCTGCCCTTAAATTCAGTTGGGCTAATTCTGTCACCTCTCTCCCCTTTCTTGATCTTTGGAGACAAACTGTCTGTTGTTTTATTTTATAAACTTACCAATTCCCACTGCTATTATGCTATTATATAACATTATACTGTGTCTCACCCTGTCTCTTGTAAAAATGTTCTTCCCCTTTTTCAGTTCCTTCATCTCCTCTGTATCTGTTCCCATAATGAGACTTTCCAGGATATCAGATGTCCTCCTCCAAAGAATGGGGTTTCCCTTCCTCCACCATTTAATGGTGCCCTCACCCGCATCTTCTCCATTTCTTGGCCATCCACAATCACCCCCATCTTCCCACTGCCTTAAGAGGGGTAGAGTTCCTCATCTTCACTTACCATCCCACGAGCCTCTACATTAAATACATCACTTTCTGCAACTTTTGCTTTATTCAGTGGGATCCTACCACTAAACACATCTCTACCTTCTCCATTTTCTGTTGGGAATTCTCTGTCTATGATTCTCTTGATCATTCATCCTTCCCCAGTGATCTCCCTCCTGGGACATATCCCTGCAAGTGACAGAAATGCAGCACCTACCTGTTCACCTCCTCTCTTAACACCCAAACAATCCTCCTTCCAGGCGAGGCAACACTTCACCTGCGACTCTGTTGGGGTCGTCGATCATAAATAGTGGTGCCATTGTGGCCTCTACACTGGTGAGACCAGATGTGTATTGGAAGACTGCTGTGCCCAGCATCTCTGCTCCATCTGACAAAAGCAGAATTTCTCAGCCATTTTAATTCCAGTTCTGACATGGCACTCCATTGCCTTCTCTTTTGTCACAATGAGGCCACTCTCAGGGTGGGGGAGCAAGGCCTCGTATTCCGTCTAGGTAGTCTCTGACCTGACCACATAAATATCGATTTCTTCCAGTAATTTTTTTTTCCTCCTACTTCCCTTTCTAGTCCTCACTCTAGTTTCTTGCTCTTCTCTTCACATGCCTATTACTTCTCCTTTGTGCTCCTCCTCCTCTCTTCCCTTTCTCACATGACCCAGTCTCCTCTCCTATCACATTTCTTCTCCAGCTCTTTACCTTTACCTTTCCCATGCACTTGACTTCACCTATCACCTAGCTAGTCCTCCTTAGTGCCCCCCCCCCACCTTTTTATTCTGGCTTTTCCCCTTCCTTTCCAGAGCTGAAAAAGTGTCTTGGCTCGAAATATCAGGTTATTCATTTCCATAGATGCTGCCTGACCTGCTCAGTTTCTCCAGCGTTTTGTGTGTGTTGCAATCGTACTTTCCTTGACTATTTCCTTAACCTCATTACCTTCGTAATTGATTACTTCTTGGGTCTCCTTAAATGTCTCCTGTTGTATCTGTGCCTACTGGTTTTGGCTCCCCAGTCCTAGGGTAAAGACTGACTGTCCACCTTATCAGTACCCATCCTGATTTTATAAACTTCTGACAGCTCACCTCATTCACCTAAATTCCAGGGAATAAGGATACAATGAGGCATAACTCTCCTTGTAACTCTGGCCCTCTAGCCCAGGCAGCATCCTAGTAACTATTATTTTGCACCCTATCTAGCTTGACCATCTTTCCTATAACAGGGTAACTGAAGCTGTATTGAGCAGAGACCTTTGATTACAATACTTGATTCCCTGAATGTGGTAACACTAGTACACAGGGTGGTAAAGAAGGCATATGGCATGCTTACACTCATTGACCAGTGCATTGAGAACAAGAGTTAGCACATAATGTAATAGTTGTACAGAATGTTGGTTTGGTCACACTTAGGGTATTGCGTATAAACAGGAAAGATACGATTAAACTAGAGCAGGTATAGAAAAGACTCCCAAAGTTTTTACCTGAGTATTGAGGAAAATTTGGATAGGCATCATCATGGCACTGTTTTTGTACTGAACTGTTCTGTATTTTCCCCAGAATGAAAGAGCCTGAGAGATAATATTGAGATATAAAATTGTGAAGCTGAGACAGGGTAGATATCTAGAATCTGTATGGTGAAGTTTAAGATGTGACATAGAAGATCTGAAGGGTAAATTGTTCACACAGTGTTGTTATCTAGAATGAGCTGTAGGAGTGATGATGGAGGGAAGAGCTGTAACGAAATTAAGAGATATTGATACAGGTACTTGAATGATGTAGGTGTACAGTGGGATGTGGGATTAATGCAGGCAAGTGGGATAAGTAAAGATGGACGTGATGATTGGTATAGGCTTTAGAGTCTGTTTCTATCATGTACCACTGACTAGAATTCAACTTCCTGCAATATCAAAGTATTAGTGGGAAATGGGAGTGGGGGGGCAGGTGGGGGGGGGGGATGTGGATGTGCAGATTGTAATTCATGATAATGAATTCTTAGAAAATCCAGAATTCTATTAGCTTTTTAAAAGGCTGTTTTTAAGTTATTGAGTATTCCTGAATCAGTGTATTCAACTGGAATATTGTAAACACAGAAAAACTGTGCTGCATTTCTGATAGTTTCAAGGATGTGGAAAAGATGTCGTGTTGTGACATTTTGGTTTCTGTGTGCATGGTATATGAAGTACAGCATTTTCTATTTGTTTTGGATTTTCCAGTAGTAGTTTGATATATGTAAAATTACTGAAAAAGCAGTTTCCAAGGGTTAATCTTTTAAGTTGTATACTTTTTTTTGGCATTATTGACGTCCTCATTTATTTATTTGATCATTACTAGCACACTCCAACCAGAAGTCTGCTTCCGGTCATCCAGACTACTTGTGCAAATGGCAGGGGCTACCCTACTCTGAGTGTAGCTGGGAAGATGGTGCCCTTATGTCCCGAAAGTTTCAGTCACACATTGATTCATATACTAACCGGAACCAATCCAAAACCATCCCTTTGAAGGAGTGTAAGGTAATTAAACTAAAATATTTGGATTATATGCACTAAACTGTTTAAATACGGCTCAATATTTCTGTAATTTATGAAGAAAATCTTTGCAATATATTCTTTACTGAACAGTCTTAAAGTAGATGGTTTATGCTTGGCCTGACTTATTTGCACAGACGCATGTTTGAGGATTATTAAGTGGTAAGTTGCAAAAGTAAATGGGTGTAGTTGTTTCTGGGAAGGAATGTAGATAGAAGTCAGGGACAATCCCATGATGGCTACTGGTGAATTGAAATTTAAGTCATTATTTGAAGCAGATTATTTAGTCTCAGGAAAGGGTTCGATGAAATCCCATTTTTGTAAACTTGTATCAGTCCATTAAACTTGTTCAAGCTACTTCCTGTTGGCCTAAGTATGATGGACTCTTAATTCTCCTTCACTGAGGGGGTAAATAAACTAGACACTCTTTCTTTTCCCATATCCATTTAGATTTCCATTTATATATAAAATCTTCTGGTATATTTTCTCCTATTTTATCTTGTTCTATTCTAATCCAGCCGGTTTATCTTTCTCAAAAAAAGATGCAATAAATCTAAGTTGATTTGCTTTATAATAATTCTTAAAATTTGGAAGTTGTAACCCTCCTAGATCAAATTTCCATGTCAATTTTTCCAACAATATTCTTGACATCTTACCTTTCCAAAGAAACTTACTCACATATTTATTTAACTCTTGAAAAAACTTCTGGGGTATTTGTATTGGTAGTGATTGAAATAAGTATTGTAATCTAGGAAATATATTCATTTTTATGGTATTTACTCTACCTACTAATGTTATTGGTAATACCATCCATTTATCAAGATCTTCTTGAATTTTTTCAATAGTGGTAAGTAATTCAATTTATATAAATTCTTTATATCATTATCAACTCTTATACCTAAACATTTTATACCATTTGCCGGCCATCTAAATTGGGTTAACCCAAATTTATCTGATCAATGTTTCCGATGTAACCAAGAAATTGGTACTTTTTTACATTCTACTTGGTCTTGTTCTAAAATTCAACCTTTTTGGACAAATTTAAGAGTTTTATTGGAACAAATTATTGGAATACAACTTCCATATAATCCAATATTATTTCTATTAGGTGATATTGAAGGGATAAAAGCGATACCCAAATTGAATAACTATCAGAAAGAATTTATAAAAATTGTATTGGCAGTAGCCAAAAAGGCTATTGCAGTTACTTGGAAATCGGATACATATTTAAGTATAGATCGTTGGAAGAAAGAAATTTATAGCTGTATTCCACTTGAAAAAATTCCTTATAATTTAAGAGATAAATATGAAACATTTTTGAAAATTTGGCACCCTTATTTACAAAAGACAGGATTAAATATATAGGTGCTCCGAAGTTGAAATAATTGGTTATTTGGGGAAAGAAAGAAATATATATACTAAAGTTATTATGAACTCCATGGAGCATGTGGGGATCTTCCAATATCCAGGCACTCTTTCTTGCTTTTTTTTCTTTCTTGCTCTTTTTTTTTCTATAGGGATCCTGGGGGGAGGGGTTAAGGGGAGGGGGGATGGGTAATATACTTTTTTTTCTCTACTTTTATTTTGTAACTACTTGAAATACAATAAAAAAAAGTTTTAAAAAATAAACTAGACACTACATGTTAGCAATATTTGCATTCTTTGAACAAATAAAATTTGTGGGCTGTTTTAGTCCTGGGAACAGATCCCGTTGAACCATTGCTTACTCCACACTGGTGGAATGGATAATTCTCAGAAACCTCTGCATAGGTATCTGACACTTTTTCCTTTCACTGATCATTGACCTGACCCTACAACTGGCAGCACTGCTGCGTGTTTCCTCTTAGCATTCTAGACTGGATCACACACAAAATGCAGGTCAGGTAGCATCTACGGAAATTAACAAACAGTAAACGTTTCAAGCCAAGACCCTTCTTCATTGTTGGAAAAGAGCTGTTGCTCCTCCACCCTGAGGGCACAAGAGGAGGCCATGAATGGGAATCGGAATTAGTCTTTGGCCACCAGGAAGTTCCATTTTTGGCTGATGGAATGGAAGTGCTCCATGAAGCAGTCCCCCAATTTATGATGAGTCTCAGCAGTGTAGAGGTGGCTACATTGGAGCACAGGATACAATAGGCAACTCCAGCAGATTTGCAGGTGAAGTATTGCCTCACCTAGAAGGACTGTTTGAGGCCCTGAATGGAGATGAGGAAGGAGATGAATAGGCAGGTGTAGCTCTTTGGCTGCTTGGAGGGATAAGTGCCACTCTGGCCTCTTGCCTCTTCTCTCCTGCCTATCACCTGCCCTGGTGAGCCCCTCTCCCCCTTCACTTTCTCTATGATCCACTCTCCTCTATCAGATTTCTTCCTCTCCAGCTCTTTACTCTCCCCCCCCCCCACTTTTAATTTTGGCGTCTTTCCCCTTCCTTGCCCGTCCTTAAAGGGTCTCAGTCTGAGCATCAGCTGTTTATCCATTTGTATAGATGCTGCCTGATCAGCTGAGTTCCTCCAACATTTTGTGTGTGTTGCTTTGGATTTCTTGCATGTGCAGAATTTCTGGTATTTATGATTCTAGACTGGATATTCAGATCAGAGATTCAGTTTGAGATCGTGTGGAATGGCACTTGGAAGTGGCGACCCCAATAAATATTGGAGGCTTAATGTTGCAAATTATACATTTTCAGCAAAACTGCATTCTGGGTAAATTAATGTTAAAGTTACCTGGTCAAATATTTTTATTAAAGTTTGCTCTTTTTGAGTTTATAACTATTTCTGTTACTTATCAAGAAAACTCATCACTGCCTCTACTTCCTCAGGAGGCTAATGAAATTTGGTATGCCCCGTTGCCTCTGAGCAATTTTTATTGATGTACTATAGAAGGTATCCTATCTAGGTGTATCATGGCTGAGAATGGCAACTGCTCAGTATGTGACCACAAGAATTTTAAAGAATTTAAGATGGGTTTTTTTTCTTAAAGGAGTTTGGGATGTGATTAGTTTTAGTTTGTGAGGTGCTGATTGTAGATCATGTTAAGTGCCCTCATTGGAAGTTTTTGACTTAAATTCATTTGCCATTATACCTGTGAAATTCCCTTGTCCAATTATCCACCCAGTTGAACATTAAATATTGTTTCCATTGTGATGTTCAAAGAGTTCTATGTATATATGCTGTCTTAACATTTTTACATTAGAATTTAAATATCAGAATTTAAGTAGAAGAGGGGTTCTGTGTTTTATAAATCATTACAGATTGGTGAATGAGGTGTTTGGTGATTGAGAAATAAGTGGCTGATTGGTCACCCTGCCATTTCTATCTTTTTTTTTGGAAGAATTCTGCTTCAAGATAAAAAATGGTGTAGTACAAACACTCTGAATGTTTGTTTAATAGAATGTTTCATTTTTTCCTGTTGCAGTTCTAGTTAGATTATAGTTGATGGCTGATAATTAAGGAGGCTTTTAAATTGTTCTTCACCTTTGGGTTTATGTTTTATGTAGGTCTTAAAGCAAAGACCCAGATTTGTTGCACTGAAGAAACAGCCAGCGTACATTGGTAGCTCTGATGTATTGGAGCTCAGAGACTATCAGTTAGATGGCTTAAATTGGTTGGCACACTCCTGGTGCAAGTAAGTAATTACAGACCCCATGAGATTCGAGCTGTTTTGGGCACAATAGAAATTGAGTATACTTTAACTGAGTAAATTAGTTTTAAGTTTTCTGCAACATTTGATTATGTGGGTAATGACATAAAATCTTACAAAAAATCACATTTGATCAGGGTAATAGAATAGTTTTTCTTGCACTAAAATAGATTCATAGAATATATTCAAAATTTGCCTCATGAGATTAGTTTGATATGTGGGCATTTTTTTGTTGAATGAATTTAAGTGACTGCAAATACTTATGTTCAAAATATCCAAAACTTAGACTGGTTCAGCTAGTTTGACCCCGACTGATGAAAGAAGTTAAAACTTAACTCCTTCATTTGTAGTTTTTTTTTGCATAGTATAGCATCTTAAATCTTTGTGGTACGGTCAGGAAAAGATTTGGTTTAAATATTTAGATTACCCAGCTAAGTGTACAAAATAAATATTGAAATCGCTATTTTATATATTTTTTCTTCAAGAAATGTTAAAAAATTGTATGTTTTCTGTTTGGTTTATTCAAAATACAGAATGATAAAATTTGCTTTATATTAGCTTTGTATTTTAATTTGATAGTTCATACAGAATGAAAATAAACTTTTAAAATGCTTTATTTAAAACTATGTATCTTTATCTTTATTTCACAGGAACAATAGTGTTATTCTGGCTGATGAAATGGGTCTGGGGAAAACTATACAAACCATCTCCTTCCTTAGTTATATGTTCCATGACCATCAGCTGTTTGGGCCTTTCCTTTTAGTAGTTCCACTCTCAACGCTCACTTCTTGGCAACGTGAAATTGAGATGTGGGCACCTGAGATGAATGTTGTCGTTTACTTGGGAGACATCAGTAGCCGTAATATGGTAAAGTGCTATTTGATAATTGCTTTTATATTCCATACAATTATGATTTTTGGCTTTTATGGAGGATAGATAGAATTAAAGTTATCCTGAACTGCATTCACAAATTCAAATTAGTTACTGTAAGTATGTGGGCTAAACAATTAAGATTGGATAAAAGTCTGTCTCAAATGTTTTGATCTGTATTTTTGTGTGATTAAATTTTTTATCTTTGGAATTTTTTTTTCAAAAGTGTTTCTTGGAGTTTTGAAAATGGTGGTTGTATGTTATCCTGTTTTCCACCCTCTCCCCCCCGAGCTGTTTGCATCACAACTATCTTTTTTCTCAACCACCTAGTTTCCTAGAATTGTACAGTATGCTATATGTCTTATTCCACCAGATGCTAGGAAAATATCCCAAATCTTCTCATTACCCCTTCTCACAAAAATCATTTGAAACAAATCCAGAGAGTCACTGACAATGTGTGGCAAAGCATAATCTAGATGTCTTCTATTATGATCTTTTTTTTCAAATCACTATAAATGCAACTCACTTTTGAAGTTGTGTAGAGATTGTATATACACCTGGGTTGCCAATGTTCACTCAAGGCTCACCACTTGGGAAAATAAACAGTTCACCATCTAATTGCATGTGTTGCATATTATAGTTGAATGGTTCCCCCCCCCCCCCCCCCATCAGCCTCATTCTGTCAAAGTGAAATAATCTATCAAGAGCTATTGACTTGTTGTTTTAACTTGTGTTTATTTTGTTATCAGATAAGAACATATGAATGGATGCATCCTCAAACTAAGAGATTGAAGTTCAATATCTTGCTGACAACCTATGAAATCCTGCTTAAAGACAAGGTAGATAACCAGCCATTCTGTGGGTTTCCCTTAATTCGTAATTTTCAATCTACATTCAGTTTAGTAATGTCTTAAAAATGTTTCATATTTTGTAAGGAAACTGAACTGCAATTAGATAGTATAGTGAAACTCCTGAACATTTTTCTTGGATGTGATCAGAGACCTTGGTTTATATTTCATTATCTCAACTGATGAATTTATATTCAAGCCATTAAGTGAACCTAGAATTAAAATAAAACAATGCTGCTATTCATGAGTACTAGGTTATTTTATAATGGTAGGTTGAGAGGCATCATCATGACAGTTGGGTAGTTTAGGTTCAATAATGCAACTTTTTTTTATTAGCTACTGTAATTAATGGTAGCTAAGAAGCTACTAGATTTTTCTAGTTAACTCGTGTTTTCCGGATGAAAACCTGTCATCTTTACCCAATCTCAACTATATAGGACTATCTCTAGGACATAGCCTCAAAATTCAGGGGAGTAGATTTGGGACCGAGATGAGGAGGAATTGTTTTTCCCAGAGGGTGATTAATCTGGAATTCTCTGCCCAGTGAAGCTGTGGAGGCTACAGAAAAATATATTTAAGACAAGGATAGATTTTGCATAGTAGGGGATTTAAGAATTATGGGGAAAAGGCACATGGGTGGAGATGAGTCCATGACCAGATCAGCCATGATCTTAATGAATGGTGGAGCAGGCTCAACAGGCCAGATGGCCTGCTCCTGCTCCAATTTATTATGTTCTTGTACTCTTATATGCAACTCTGGACCTACAAGTTCTGTTGATCTAATTCCTCTTTAGTTCAGTGACATAGCAGATGGAATAATAAATGCTAGTGTGAGTAACAGCATCCACATTCATGTCAGAATAAATGGAGGAAGAAAACCTTCACATTCATGGGGCTTTTAATCTAATAATTTGAAAGATTAAAGTTTTTAGTTTACTTAGTCAATGAAATCAAGATAGTGCATGTAATTTTATCAATCAGAAGGGAGCACTAGATCTAAAAATGCAATGAACATTCATAATTGATTTAAGTAAATTGACTGCAAAAGAGAAAATTGACAGCAGTATATGGATTTGGATATATAGAAACTTTAAATGATTATCAAAAAGCAAGTGGCTTAATTTTTGGGCTGGGAGGTGTAAAAATCAATAAAGTAAGACTTTTTAATGTTTCACCTAAAAAAAAATATATATAATTTGAATTTGAATTGCAGTGACCATATAGCATTTTTAGTGGACAAGCACTATAATTTTCAGTTCTAATTCAGTTTCATTTACCTAGGGAAAGCAGCTGGTCCCCCAAATGTTTGTTTATACATACAGGTTGTACATGGTCAAAACGTTTGAAAGTTGGGGAGGACAAATAACAAAGGATATCATGGCAATTTGTTACCAACTTTTAGTGTTGTGGAGGCTGCTGTATTTGGCTGTGTCTTAGATATGTTAACAGTATCAGTGGCCTATAACTTCTATATGTAATGTAAAAATGTTATAAAGCTGAGCTGTAATCACTCTAGTTTCATAAGCTGGTGGTAGTTGCATTGGATTTTGAAAAAAGTCTTTAGGTGAAAATACAGGTGAATTTATAATCTCTGTAATTATATCCAAGCATGAATCTCTTGATTCTTCAGTTCTGCATTTGCATTGTTGAAAGTTAGTTGATAAAAGCCTATTCAACAGAAACTTTTTCTTTTTCTAACAAAAATTCAGGCATGAAATACTGTATGATGTAGATTAAGATAGTTTGAAGTGTTAACATTTGATGTTTTGTTTCAGTCATTCCTTGGAAGTGTAAATTGGGCTTTCATCGGGGTAGATGAAGCTCATCGTTTGAAGAATGATGATTCTCTACTTTATAAAACCATGATGGATTTTAAATCAAATCATAGGCTGCTCATAACAGGAACTCCACTCCAAAACTCGCTTAAAGAACTCTGGTCTCTCCTTCACTTCATCATGCCAGAAAAGTAAGTGGGATGAATAATGCAACTCTAAGATATAGGATCACAAATGTTGGGGAAGTGTGGTATTATTCTTTGAAAGGTTCATTTCCATGGAATAATATTTTAACAATTGTTGTTTAAATTTCTCAAACCAGTTAAACATTTCAGTACTATGTATGAGGTATTACTGATAACAAATTAGCTGACATAATCCTTGCATTTCAACATGACTGCCTTTTATATTTACCTCATTGAAAATAAAATGATTTAAACATTCCGATGGCATGAAAAATACTTTAATTGTAATTTTTTAATGGAGAAATATATTCAGTAATTTTTAAGTTGGCTTTTTCCTCTCAATTTTCAGGTGCAAAGGTAATTTAAAAGCAGGCATTTTGCGATAAGCTTGCACCTGGCTTCAGCAGCTGGTGGAGAATTACTTTTGCTCCATCAAGAAAGTAATATCCTAAACAAAAAGTATTATGTCATACACTAGCTACCAACTATTACCTTGGTGTGTTGTTATTTGGGAATGGCTTAATAAAAATGTTATTCTTTATTTTTTGGGGGTAAAAGGTTTTCTTCCTGGGAAGTGTTTGAAGAGGAGCATGGGAAAGGAAGAGAAGTTGGTTATACAAGCCTTCATCGAGAACTGGAGCCATTCTTGTTGAGGAGGGTGAAAAAGGACGTTGAGAAGTCTCTACCTGCTAAAGTTGAACAGATCTTACGAGTGGAAATGAGCGCAGTGCAAAAGCAATATTACAAGTAGGTATTTGCTCAAGAATGGTTTTTTTCCAAGCTCTGTTATAAACACTCATCAGCTTTATCAACCTTTGCAAAGAGAAAGAATAGATGAACTGCATCCATTCTTGGTGTGTGCTCCTTTTAGCAATCTCTGTATTGCCCCTCAATGTAGTTGTCTGAATTCGGTGTGTTAGCAAGATAAGAAAGACCGTAATTTTACTCCTTGTTCTTTGCTGCTGGCTCCATCTTACCTTGCTGACAACTTGCAGATTTAATATCGCTTTTGAACCTTAAGTAACTTGGCACACGTAACCACAGTCAATGAAAGTGCTTATTTCTAGCTCCTTAATATCATTTGAATTGAAGTTCATTTTCTGAAACAGACACCATGTCTTTGTTACCTCAGGATTTGATCATTTCAGAGTAATCCATATAGCCTGCCATTTTCTACCTTTGTAAGCTTAACATTCATCATTACTCTTTCTATATCCTAAATCGCATCAAGTCCTGCTTGTCACCGGCACTCCCTAATCTGCATTGATTCTAAAGTTAAACAGTGCCCCAGTTTCAATTCCTCATTCTTGTATCTAAATCCATTGTTGTGTCGTAAGTGTATCTCTATAATTTCAACCAAGCCTGCAATCATCAGACGCCAGTGATTCCCAGTTCAGACTTCCCAGCCCCACTATTTTGTTCACTCCACCACTGAAAGCAAAGTTTTCAGCTGCCAAAACCCTCAATTCTTGAATGCCCACTCTACCTATCTTTCTTTCAGACATGTCTTAAAATCCTTTGTCCATAATTTTATACACATTTTAGGATATTACTGCAGCCTGGTGTTAAATAGTGTTAATTTTTATGTTAAGTGTCTATGCGGTTTCACTGGGTTAAAGAAGCTGAATTAATATATTTGGTCTTGTAAAATTTCTTGGGTGTGGTGTCTCTTACAAAAGTGGGCACTGTTTTGCAAAATTTTGAATATAAAAAGAACAGATTCTGGAAATGCTGGAAATCCAGAGCAACACACAAAATGTTGGAGGAACTCTGCTTGGCAGGCAGGCAGCATCTACAGAGAGGAATAAACAGTCAAAGTACCAGGCCTCATGGATTCCTGATGAAGTGGTTTAACAATATTTGTTAAAGTTAGATAGTGGCTTGTTACTGCTAGTGCATTAAGCCATTAACTTAAATAACAAATTTTGAATATTTAAACACTGCTTTGATGTGTACCAGTCAGTTTGGAAATGTTAAAATATAAGCACAAGACTGCATGTGTTCAACAAAAATACTAACTACTGGAACTATCATTACAGATGCTGCTTGAGCTGTTGATTTCCTCCTTCATTTTTGTGCTTGAAAGTCATGTTAATGTGATGTACTTACTATTGTTTTGCAATGCCTGAATCAATTATCAGTATTTTTGTTTGACTTAAGGTGGATTTTAACCAGGAATTATAAAGCCTTGAGCAAAGGGTGTAAAGGCAGTACATCTGGGTTCCTGAATATCATGATGGAACTTAAAAAATGTTGTAACCATTGCTACCTCATTAAATTCCCAGAAGACAATGATTTGTATAACAGACAGGAGGCCTTACAGGTATGATCTGAGAAGAGTTTATGCTTGTAATAATTTTGTTAGAATCTCAGGCATCAGCATATGCACCAGTTTGTGTGTCCAGGAAATTTCAATTATGGAATTTTTAATTTACTATTTTAAGATTTGCCATTTCAAACATTTGTTTAGACACATTATTTCTTTTGAAGTAAACTACCTGAATACGGTTGTATTACCCTGCTGCCAAAAATCCAGATTTCATGTATAGGAAAAGTTTGTTTCAAATTTCAGTACTGTAAATTCTAGAGATGATCACATTATTTAAGACTGGAATTGTAGATCTGTGGTAAAGCCATATTCAGTTAAGTCATTGAAACCTCAGGATGTTCTTATGTAATGCAAGCTCAACACCTAGAGGAAGAATGGCACGTTATTCAGAAATTTACTTGACTTCCCTTCAAACTGATATTGAATATTTAAGTGGTTAATAGAGGAAAAAGTAACATTTTTTCTTTAAAATATTCTCCATATGGGAATTGCTTATTGTTCATTAATCCATGTAGTGGTAACTGCTTTAAATGGTTTATTTATTTTTAGGCAGTGCAGTGTGGAGTAGACCATTCCAGCTGTTTGAGCGGTGCTTGCCCCAGCAACCCCAACAGCCACAATTTAACCTTAGCCTAATTACGGGATAATTTATAATGACCATTTAGCCCACCCAACTTGTCTTTGGATTTTGGGAGGAAACTGGAGCATCTGGGGAAAACCCACACATTCCACGGGGAGGATGTACAGTAACTCCTTCCACGCGGTGCTGGAATTGAATTTTGATGCCCCGAGCTGTAACAGCGTCGTGCTAACCGCATTACATCCAAATTATTTGCTCGGTTACCCCTGAGGTCTACCAAGAGTGAAGCACTGGTTCATAATATACAACACTTTTTTTAAAAAATCACATTCCTACATCTTCATGAAAGATTATACTGGATTTTTAAACAACTAATTCAATTTGCGTTAAATTAATCAGTTTGCCTTTGTGGATTTTGAATTCTGCATTCTCTGGTTTCCTAATTAGAAGTGTGTGTTACTAATCTAGTAATTAGCACTCACAAAGAATAGTTTAAGTAATTTTGAGGTCCTCACTAACTTTTCCATCAAAGTAAAACAGAGATCCTCATCTCATTCCACCTTATTTCTCCCCCCCCCCCAATCATAACACCTATAGATATTATCCACATTCTTTAAAAATATCTGTACATGGTTGGAAAGAAAGAACATATAGAGATAGGGTGTTTTTAGTTTCTACAGGCTCATCAATGGAAAACTAATCAAATTTAAAAGACTTTCTGGATGCACTTTTGAGAAACCTAGTTAAATTTGAAACAAATGGAATTATGCATATTATTTCTTCTGAATTAACCATCTTTCTCTGAAGGTAATTTGATTATGCTTCTACCCAAGAGTGGGTTATACACTTATGTCCATCAGTTTTTCCTGATTTCTTTTCTTAGCACATGATCCGTAGTAGTGGGAAACTGATACTGTTGGACAAGTTGCTTTGTCGACTAAAAGAACGAGGCCACAGAGTTCTTATCTTCTCTCAAATGGTTCGAATGCTGGACATTCTAGCTGAATATCTGAAATGTCGACAGTTTTGTTTCCAGGTCAGTTTTCTTATTCTGAATTTATGAAACATTACAGCAAAAGTAGTCTTGCACTCCATTTTATCTTCAGCCATGAGGAGATGTGTGCTGTAACAATACTTCAGCAGGAATTAAGGAACTTAGTTGTCCATTCAAATGCAATTAGATTATTTATTGGATTTAAATCCCTCCCTAGCTTATTTGGTCGAGTTTCCTCCATCCACTGGGCACTATCCACTAGTAAAAATCAGATGGAGTTCCGTATGCCCTCTGTTATGCACAATTATTGTGTGGAAGCTGCAGCCAGACAAAGATGAAAAATGCTTAATTGTAAGCACGATTGAAAGGTGACTTTGAAAAGTGCAGTTATACAGATTTAACAGTTATTCAGTAGGTCAATCTGATTTTACACATTATTTCTTTTGCAAGAGTTGGTTTGTGACATTGTGATTGACTATACAGGGTTTCTGATGTAGCCTTGTATTGAGTTAACCATACTGTATGTTAAAAATTGGGCAGACAGGGAGAAAAATCTCTGAATGAATTTAAATCATACAGTGCAGAATGGGTTAACTTCAGGAAGAAAGTCTGGTAATGTTGCTGCACCATCTTCCAAGAATTATGAAGTTACATTTATTGGTTTTAAAAACGAGGAATGGCGTTATCAACAAAAGTGGATGAGGAGACACATTTTGGACATGTGCATTTAAGTCTTTGTAGGTGGCAGAACTAAGCCTGGCTTTTAAAAGAAAATCTCTGGAAGTTACGTCAAACTGTAAATTCTCTGATTAAGTATCATGTGTTCAGTTCTGGAGACTACCCTTTTGGGAAGGATGTTGAAGAAAGGATCGTAGGGATGAGAGATTTTGGTTGTTTAGTGAAGACTGCCGAAGCTAAGTTAGCTTGCCTGAAGAACTTAAGGTTAATGTGGTTATTAAAATTCATTGATTACAGTTTTTCTAAACATTAAGGTGGTAAGTGCAGATGTATTTTCACTGGCAAAGTGAGAGGACACAGATTTATGATGTTTAACGAAAGATTAAATTTTTCTGCAATGAGTTAGGATTTAGATTAATGGCTAGCCAAGATGACCAGTTGACATGAGGGCAAAAACTTGCCTTTGCTATATTTTTCTATGGTCAAAGATAATGAAAATAGATTTGCTAATTTTCACACCAGGAAATAAAGGGTTACAGGGATAATCCTAAAGAGCAAAAGCTTGAAGCAAATTAGTTACCTATTTCAAAGTGCTGTTCCATACATAATAGTTTGGAAGGTTTCCTATGATTGTAAGGTAATATTTAACTTTCTGATTTACAGTAATTTGCATATCATTTACACTTTGATTTGACAATTTTTTTCCTAACCAAATAAGTTAGAGCATTTTTGAAGCTACCATATCATGAATTTGTTAATGGCTTTGCATGTGTCATGAGAATTAACAGGACAAATGATGGTTAATGATCATTCATTTTATTGTGCATTTCTCATTTCTGTCACTGGAATTAGTTTCTCTTCACTAAATAATGCTGTAACATTATGAAAGTATCATTAACTCTGCAATAAATTATTCCTGGAAAGATAGTTAACAAAACTTTTTTTCCTCTAGCTTCCTTCATTCTTTTTGTTTTCCTTAATTATCACTGCAGGGACTTAATACTTTCCTTCATTCATTCACAAGCTGTGAATGTCACAGTCTAAATAACTACTTGTTACACACCTCAAGCTGCACTTGATACGGTGGCAAAGAGCTCCCTTTTGAATCTCATGTGTGTGGTGTGGATAATCTGACTGCCATTAAAAAATTCCAGAGTTGAGACTTGGTGCCAATGAAAAAAAGGAAATGCATGTCATAGTCATTGTTGGAGGGAAATTTGTAATGCTGGTGTTCCCTTGCATCTACTGCCCTTACTTCCAGATTATCATTGTTTGGGAGGTGGTGAAAAAGAAATCTTGTATATTTGATTTAGATGATGGAATAGATGACTTTGTTGCCAGGTTTACAGATGATATGAAGATTGGTGGAGGGGTAGTTAGTGTTGAAGAAACAGCTAGGATGCAGAAGGACTTAGATTTGGAGAATGGGCAAGAAAGTGACAAATGAAATACAATATTGGAAAATGCATGGTCATGCACTTTGGTAGTGGAAATAAATGTGTGGACTATTTTCCAAACGGGGAGAAAATCCAAAAATCTGAGATGCAAAGGGACTTGGGAGTGCTTATGCAGAATACCCTAAAGGCTAATTTGCATGTTGAGTCGGTGGTGAGGAAGGCAAATGGCATGTTAGTATTTATTTCAAGAGGTCTAAAATATAAAAGCAAGGATGTGATGCTGCTGCTTTATAAGGCCTGCTGAATCCTCACCTTGCGGATTGTGAACAATTTTGAGCTCCTCATCTTAGAAAAGATGTCCTGCCATTGGAGATGCTCTAGAGGTGGTTCACAAGGATGATTCCAGCAATGAAGGGGTTATTATACAAGGAACGTTTGATGGTTCTGAGTCAGTACTCACTGGAATTCGGAAGGAAGAGGGGGATCTCATTGAAACATTTAAAATATTGAAAGGCCTAGACCAGGGGTCAGCAACCTTTACCACTGAAAGAGCCACTTGGACCCGTTTCCCACAGAAAAGAAAACACTGGGAGCCGCAAAACCCGTTTGACATTTAAAATGAAATAACACTGCATACAACGTTTTTTTTTGCCTTTATGCTATGTATAAACAAACTATAATGTGTTGCATTTATGAAATTGATGAACTCCTGCAGAGAAAACGAAATTACATTTCTGCATGCAACAAAAACATTTTGAACTCCGAAAAAAAGACGTTGGGTTGAAGGTTACTTTTAAGTAAAATACTCAATGTCTATTTGAGTTCTTCTTGTATTTATGAAAAGCGCTGAACTTAAGTTTTCCGCCAGCAGCAAACCAAAAATAACGTCAGCCAGCTGTCAACCTGAAAAATAAAAGGACTATTTCACTGAACAATGAAAAAATATGAATATTCCTAAAATAATAGGCAATTAAAATATGTATCATACTTGGTTAATGGGATTTCTGCTCCTGGACCTCAGCGCACAGCATCTGCACATCAGGGCTGTATGACGTCACCTTCATCTTTACACAGGATCGCAAGCTGTCATCTGTGAGGCGTGCACGATGTTTGTTTTTAATAAAGTTCATGTTGGAGAACACCTGCTCACATACATAAATCGACAGGACTCCAAGCGCATACTTTTTAATGTTTACATAAATGTCGGGGATAGCATTCCATGTTTCGAACACAAGTTTGTCCGGTTTATGGAGGTTTTCAATATCACTCCATTTGTGATTCTGAGCAAGAACGGCCTTCTGACGGGCAACATCTGCAAGGTCTGCTGTCAAGCGTCTAAACTTGGACACCCATATGTCTTTGTCGGCTATTTCGGCCAGTTCCATCTCAAGATTAGGTTTACTCACACCTGCCAATGCAGTCGTATTCAGTAGAGATGAATCGATGCTTGGGGGAGTGACCGGGAAGGATAATGTGTTTTTTTCCTCTCTGAACTCACAGAAGCGTTTCCCAAACGATGTTTGCATTGCGATGATTGCAGAATGTAAATACTCCGAACTTATCATGTCATGACCTTGTTTGAACTCTCTCAAATTGGGGAAGTAAGACAAAGTACCTTTCTGTCAATCTCTGGGAAGCACTGTCAACTTGCGCTCGAAACCAAAACTCCTCCAACATGTGTAGGGCTGTACGTCATTTCCCCTGAAGAGCTGTGTTCAGCGTGTTCAGGTGCGCTGTCATGTCTACCATGAAGTGTAGCTTTTCCAGCCCTTTGCTGCCCAGGAAAGTTTTCACTTCTTCCAGACACGCGACAAAGCGTTTCAGCACCTCCCCTCTGGACAGCCACCGGACTTTGTTGTGCAGCAGGAGATCAGAATATGCGCTTTCCAGCTCGTCCAGTAACAAACGGAATTGACGGTGATTTAAACTTTTTGCCATTATTTTATTGACAATCTGAATGACAACATCCATTACTTCTGTGCATTCCGGAGGAAATGTTTGAGCGCACAGTGCCTCTTGGTGCAAGATGCAGTGAAAAATCAGCAGCTTTCTGTCCAGCGACTTATGCAGTAAAGCCACAATTCCCTTGTGCGTTCCCGTCATATTCGGTGCCCAATCAGTAGCTACTGACACCAGGTGGGTAGTCTTTATTCCTTTGGCTCTTAAACAATTCAAGACAGCCTCACAGATGTCCTCCCCCCCCCGCCGTGTTTGGTCTTTCAGAGGTATCAACTCAATCAGTTCTTCCTGTGGCCCGGCAGAGTTTACATACCGGCAGAACAACGCTATTTGTTCAATATCACCTTTGTCTTTAGACTCGTCACAGGCAATCGAGTAGGCCACAGCTGAATTGATGTCTTTAATTTGCTGTCTTGTGATGTCTTCTGCCATTTTTATGGTTCTGTCTTTGACAGTCTTTGCAGAGAGGGGCATATCCCTGATTTTCTGCACAATTTCACTCTAGTTTTTAAAGTCCGTGAATAGATGTTCTGAAATCTTAATGAAAGATTCTTTTATATATTCACCATCTGTAAACTGCTTCCCGTGCCTGACTATTTCCTGAGCGGCAATATAACTAGCGTATGTCGTTGGTTTTCCGGACTTCATCCATTGCTTGAAATGATTTTTGCTCAGATCAACCTTCCGCATCAGTTCCGAAATGGCTTTTTTTCTCTCATCTCCATCCGGATATTTTTGAGCAAAGGCTGCGTGTTTATTCTAGAAATGCTTTGCAACATTTGACTTTTTGCTGTTTGCTAGTTTCTCATTGCATATTAAGCATACTGGTAAACCAGTCTCGTCAACAGTGAAAGCAAATGAATCTGTCCACGTATCATTAAACGTTTTGTTTTCTTCAGTCACTTTTCTTTTTTTAGAATTCTCCATAGTTGGCCTACATTGGATCGAAAAATTAAAGAAATCGCGCACTGACAGGTGTCAGGTATTGGCAGTGGTGACGTATATTAATAGCGATATAAACACGTTGTAGCGTTGTGCTCACGCAGTCAGTAAACTGCAGTCGAATAACTTTATTCGAACTAAACAGCCTTGCTTTTAAGCCTCCCTCAACCTGGCCCCCATGGGCGCGGATGCTGCAAAAGACCAATTATTTCCCAAAGCAACAGGGAGCCGCAGCACAGAGGTAAAAGAGCCGCATGTGGCTCCGGAGCCGCGGGTTGCCGACCCCCGGCCTAGACAGAGTAGGTGTGGAAAGGATGTGTCCCATGATGGGAGAGTCTAAGACAAGAGGGCACTGCCTCAGGGTGGAGGGGAGCCCTTTTAAAACAGTGGTGTGGAGAAATTTCTTTAGCCAAATTCCAATTTATGGAATTTGTTGCTGCATGCAGCTGTGGAGGCCAAGTCATTAGGTGCTTTTAAGATGGAGATTGTTAGGTTCTTGATTGAATGGACGTGGCAGCAAAGGTTACAGGAAGAAGGCTGGGAACTGGGGTTAAGGAGAAAAAGAAGGATCAGTCATGATTGAATGGCGTAGCAGACTTGATGGGCCAGATGGCCTAATTCTGCTTCTATGTCTTATTGGCAAACGGTTGCAGTGCATAATGTAATCAGTGTACTTGGCAGCTGCTTTGCATTATTGTGGAGGGAGTGAATATTTAAGTGCTGGGACAGCAAATGTGCAAGCTACTTTTTTCTGGATTGTTCAGCATAATAAATATTATCTACTCATCTTAATATAGCAACTTTTATAATCAAAATAGCTAGTTGAATGGACTTCAGTAGTTTCTGCTCAAGCCTATTACTTTGTGAAAATGTAGATCTTCCCCCACAAAGCAAAGGCCTAGTGCTGCAGAATTTTAACATTTCCTTTCTGTGAATGTCACACAAGAGTTTAAAAATTGATGGATATTTTGTAAGCAATCATTGGCATATTTAATATAAACTGGCTTGTTCACTGTTTATTTTGTATGAAGGACATGAAATAATTCACTTTAAAACATATTTTTAAGTTTGTACAGGCAGCCATCATTAAAATTCATTTTTATTTTAATAAAATACTTTGAGGGTATTACATTTTTAAAAATTATCCTGTTTTAACATGTTTGAAGTGACATTGTCACATCTTGAGACTTATTGGTTAACCCAGATGACTTTGCCTTCACATTCTCTTAGCTTCATCCTTCCCAGTTTATAGCCTTAAATCCATTACTAGAAAGAAAAATCCACTCTTTTTGTTTCTTCTGTTACAGCGACTAGATGGATCTATTAAGGGAGAACTGAGGAAGCAGGCCCTGGACCATTTCAACGCAGAAACATCAGACGTAAGACTCCAGATTTTTAATAAACATCTTAGTGTACACAAGGTAGAATGCATTGGCTACTGATTAAAGAAATTTAGTCAGTGAACACCAGAATGTGTTCCTGCCCATTATGCTTCATCATTTTGTGGTCGGATTGTTTGAGTGACATAGTTATGTGTTTGGCATAATATTTTCTGCCAGCCATGTACAGATTGGCACCATCTTTGATTGAAGAGCAAAATTATGGATCATCTTGGACAACTTATGTGGTAGAACATAATGAAACTGATAAATTTGGAACATCAGATTTCATTTGGATTTCATGCATTGTAGCATGATTGTTTCATTTATAGAGTGGGCACTTCAATGTGCAGGTATTTAGATTTCATGTGCAGTAGTGTCAAAAGTCAAAATCTGTTTAAAAATGTCTGAACCTTAAAATGATGCAGTAATTGAAAGTGGCCAATCATGTTTATCCATTTACTATGCTTGTTCCATAGTTGGGTAATATTCTCCCTCTAGTACTATTTAATTAATCCCCTTTTGAAAATTTTCAGAATCAGATTTAATATCACTGACATATGCCATGTGCTGTACAGTGCAATAAAAAACTATAAATTCCAATAAGAAAATACTGTATATTGAAAAAAATTAAGTAGTGCAAAAAGAGAGCTAGAAGAAAAGAGCAAACAAAAGAAAAGTTGTTCTTAAAATGTTGAGACTGTCATTATATTTACAGCCCATCTGTCATTAAACAGTTTTTCCTTTATTAATAGAATCCTGCCATAGTTTCAACTATTGTTTTGAGATTATTTCTTTACCTCTGCTATACTAATCTTGAAAAGATCTTTCATCAATAAATCTCCTTTTACTACTTCATAAAATTTTCAGAGGCATTGTTGAGGTCTAAATTAGAGACATTTTATTAAAATGAAAATATTGTGGAAAAATAAATACATTGGATTCTAGTTAATTGGACCATCGATAATTGGGGTAGTTGTTTATTTGGGATAACTATTAAAGAACAAAAACTAAATTGAGAAAATAGCTGGATTCACTCCAGTTATTTGGGACACTGTGCCACTTAATTGGGGCAGGAAACCATTGCTGAACAGCTTCAAACCAGTGTCAGTCATCTGCACCTGCGAGGCTGTTAGATTCTACACCGTGCTTAGAGCAATCAGTTTTTAACTTGCTTGTGTTTGTGTTCAAAAAGCAGTGATTTTTATCACTGATATTTGGCATGAAATAAGCAGTAAGACAATTCAGAACCATTTTACTCACTGTGGTTTCAAGCATTCAGCCTTAGAGATGCCAGAAATGGCTAGGAGTGAAAATGAAGATTTGGAGGATGCAGTCATTTAAAGCATTGTATGAAGGCAGTCCACACATTATCTATGCAAGGTGTCTATGCTGATTTTGTTTGTTTATAGTCAATCATAAGAATATGGCAGTTTTATAGTACTGTAAAGATATTGGTAGTGTTCTAACTTCTGTGTTTCATTTAAATACATAAATTGGTAGGTAATTTGTAATTTTTTAATGCCTTTTAACTATTTCCATGAAATTTTGGCGAATTGGGGAGCCACCCAATTGGGATAAAATGTACTGGTCCTGATGTGTCCAAATTAACTAGAATCCACAGTAATTGGCTACTCATTATATGATTTCTCTAACAAAAAATATAGAATATTAAATCCACCACAATACTCAGATACCCAGCAGCTCTTATCCCAGCCTTGCCATAGATGTTATATGTGAAAACAGGAACAGAATAAAACAGAAACATATATAAACATATATTTGCTGCTTGTTATTGATGGACTAAGGATCATTTTCAACTGCAACGTTTTTGAGGTTCTTCATAAAAATTATTTAAATATATTCTTAAGAGTTATTAAAGTCATCTTCACATTTTGTTTGTTATAGTTTTGGCATTATAGAAGTCCGCATTCAAAGTTTTTGCATCCCAAAGAGGACTTGTTAACTTGCTCATTGTACAACAATAGCAAGGGATAATGGATTAGAATACTGATCTAGCAATAACTATATAAATGAAGGGATATAGCAATGTATTTAACATTCCCCTGGGATTAGTAAGAATGAGGTATTGCAGTATTGTGAGATCTGCTCTTTATAAATACAGGACTTCTGCTTTCTGCTATCGACCAGAGCAGGAGGATTAGGTATAAACTTGGCATCCGCTGACACTGTAGTTATTTTTGATTCGGACTGGAATCCGCAGAATGATTTACAGGCACAAGCAAGAGCTCATAGAATTGGTCAGAAAAAGCAGGTAACTATTTTCTAGCTACCAATGTAATATTATACTTTGAGAATGTACATGGTCAACATTTGTTGTGGGGTCACAACTGTATTGATACACTTTGTGAACTACTCTCTCTCATGTACTCTAAATTCAAACAAATCAGTTTGAAATTTTAGTAATTTTGATGACCTATTTTTTGCAGCTGTCATGTCTGTGATGATTTAAGTCTGTGTCAGTCAGATAATATATGGAAATATTTGTTTGGCCCAATCTCTGTGCAATCGTATATGTTGAAGTTGAGCCACCTCCAAATCTTTGACGTGTCATTTATTTCAGCCTTTAATTCTTCATTTGCTCTTTGTGTTAACAAGTTGCACATCCTGACGGGGCGTAGGATAAAGTAGTTCTTTCAATACTCCCAATGGGATTTCTTCGTGACAACTTTCTTAGTTTAAACTTCCAATAAGTTTAAAGTCCTCTGTTAGGTCATAACTTTCAAAAGAGAAAAGACCCAGAGTATTTATTCTTCCTTGAAATACCATCACATTTCTGGTAATTTTCTTCTCAAAGTTACCCTCTTCACCCACTGCAGGCTACTATGTGCTTTCCATTCTAAATTTTCAATTCTGTCCTTGTAGAAATAACCACTAGGCTTTGTTCTGCTTTTTTTTTAAAATAACCTTTGTAATCTGAAACTTAACTGATTTTGCTAGCCAATTGCAGTCCCATTCTTTAATTTTATTGATGTCTACCTTTTACTATTTGCAGTCCTTTTGAGTATTGACTATCCTCCTCTGACATCTTCCTCCCCCTCAAAAAAAAATTCAGAAATTGCTATTTTTCCAGAATCGTAAGCACTAAAAACAAATTGTGAAAAGCAGCAATCCCAGTACTGTTTCATAGGGGGAATTATTTTCAACTCCTATTGTTGATTTGCTTTCCTGACTTAATGATAAGTAACAATCCTTTCTACCCTCTAATACCGCATTCTGCATTCTTTGATGTTCGAGGGCCTTCCAAGATGTACATGGATAATTTTCTTCTTGCCTACTTTCCCTTGAAAGTAAACACAGCAAGATTGGTCAACGTTTACATTTTTTTTCTAGATGTTTTATTCTCTCTTTTAATAGGGATTCCATTGTTTTTTCTTACTGCAATTATTAAGCAGCCTGGCCCACACTTCCTAGATAGTCTGGCCAATCCTCAAATACAGTGCTTTTTAGCTTTCTACCACTACTCTTGCACTACACCACCTTCTGATGAATTATTAAAATGTGTTTGCCTTTCTACCTCTCATAAATTATTTTAAAATGTAAGAATAAAATCCATCTAGGCCATGCATTTTATCTACTTTGATCCTGTTTATTTAATATATTCCTTTTTGTTCTTAATTGAACTTCTTATTCATGCCCTCATCAATATCCTGTACACTATTACTACCCCACCAATGAATACAGAAGCAAAGACATGATTTAATTTTCTTTGTCATGTCTTTATCATTGATATTATCCAGTCCAATCTTCAGTGTCATCATTCCCATTCTTTCTTCCTTTATGTCAAAAAAAATATTTCAGATTGTTTGCTCCTGGATATTTGTAATTTCATAGTTCTCCTTTTGCCATTTTAATTGCCCTTTTTGACCTCTTATATGCTCAAAATGGATTCGAAATGCATTTGCAAAAAGATGATGGTTGAGGTTTATCTTTCAGGTTAATATTTATCGGCTGGTTACAAAGGGAACAGTAGAGGAAGAGATAATAGAAAGAGCAAAGAAGAAGATGGTGCTGGATCACCTTGTTATACAGAGAATGGATACAACGGGGAAAACTGTGCTGCACACTGGCTCCAATCCTACAAAGTATGTAGCAGTATCTTCGTTATATGTGTAATTTTTCATATGCAAAACTAAAAAATTGTTAAATCTCTTGTACACATTGCTGTTTTGGTGTTCCATCAGTATGCCTCAGCTTCTGCCAAAGCACAGATGAAGGATGAGGTTTCCCAATTGGGCAGAATCTGACATCTGCTTCCCAATCCTTGTCTATTCTTTTCAGTTTGGGTGAGTTGCAGAGTAGAATACCACTCCGGAACCAGATTTCCCAATTTTTAATTACAAATATTTTTTAGAAGCTAATTCAATGTCCAAAACCAAAATGCTGCAGATGCTGGAAATATTCATCAGTTGCAGTCCCATTCTAGGGTGCAAGACAGGTGATTAGTTTGCCAGGTTAGTAGCCAGGAAGATAACAAAAATGTAAACGTTACCACGGGGTAATAAGACCAATGCATAACAGAAGGTTGATGTAAATGACATATAAATATATGAAACCACTAGGTGGGGGAAATTGGCTGAACTGTAAAACACATAGTTGGAAGTGCTGTTTATCTGAACCAGTTGAATTCATTCACCTTCCCAAATTTTAAAAAAAGATAATATGCCTAATTGGGTTGGACGGAGGGTGGCATGAAGGATTTTTCTTTAGTTATTCAAGCTTATATGGTGTAAGAGAATGGTGTAGAAGATCACTAGCAATACAATTGAAAGGAAATACAGTACTGTGCAAAGTCTTACACATGTATATGCGGAGAGATGGCTAGGGTGCTTAAGACTTTCGCACAGTATTGTATTTGTCAATGTGGACAGAGCGAGTTTGTGAATCTGGCAGGAGCAAAGGATGTTGGGGATGGTGATGTTGGAACAATGTGGGACTGGTAGCTGAGAAGGAGTGCCAGGGGTGGGGATGGCATGGGTACAGACACATTCAACCCTGGGACACCTGACTAAATCATTTGATTCCATACAATTAGTTTATTGATCATTACAGAATGTCTCTCTGGTGCTTCCCACTCCCTCTCCCTTCCTTATCATTTTTTTTTCAATCATGATTTCCCTTTCCTTGCCCTTTTTCCACTCTATTGTGGACTAAGAGACCCATATCAAAATCAGATTTATCATCACTCACATGTCATGTTTTTTTTGCAGCAGCAGCAGCAGTGCAGTGCAATATGTAAAAGTACTATAGAACTATGCAACTTCTAAGACCAGGACCATGGGTGCTGATGTGTGATCAGCAACCTGCATTTGATTTCCCCAGTGGGAAACCACATTGTGAGCAGTGACTGTAGTGCAGCCATTCATCGAATTTTAAGAGGCACACGTTTCTGGAAAGCATTTTGTTCAGCAAATTTTTTTAATCAAAATGGCTGGAGCAAGAGCATTATGCGAGTTATTGGTACAATGAAATCATTTGGCAGAATTATAGTGAAAAATAGCTCTGGAAATCAAAAATAATGTACCCCAAATAGTCAATGGCGTCATAGTGAAAATTGGTAAATGAATCATTTATAAGTTGAGTAATACCTGTGCAATAAATTGGAAAAAGTGCAAGTTAATTTGCTTCTTCTGGTTTTCTATTTCGTCTCTGCTAGGATAAACGACTTAAAGCATTAACTCTCTCTATAAATGTTGCCTGATCTGCTGAGTGTTTCCAATATTTACTATTGAGCACAATTGATGCTTAAAGCACTTAGTCAACAGTCTTTGGAATTAGATGGGAGACCAAAACC
This sequence comes from Hypanus sabinus, assembly GCF_030144855.1. Taxonomy (NCBI): domain Eukaryota; kingdom Metazoa; phylum Chordata; class Chondrichthyes; order Myliobatiformes; family Dasyatidae; genus Hypanus; species Hypanus sabinus. The sequence goes on along the minus strand of NC_082710.1, from coordinate 16,511,615 downwards.
AACTGAAAATCCAAACCTTCCATGCCTAACAGAAACACCTGCAGACTATTGAGCCTGCTTTCCTTAATTAGATGATCAAAAACAATACATATGTGCCATTTTGGGAGAGAAAAGTGCACAGCAGGATATTTAGCCATGTTGATCTAAGCACTTTTTGGGTTGTTTACTCTGTATTTGGGATATTTGGAAGTTTATTCTCCAGGAGTAATTAAAAATAAATATAAGAAAGTTGTCTGGGGTGTTTAATATTTCTTTCCATTGTAGTAAACTACTTTGGGTATCCTAATTGCACAAAACACTGCTCAGGATTGAAAACTGTGTTGTCTTCCTTGTGCTTTAAGGTGGTAAATCATGTGGATGTCATCTAATTAATTTTGTAAGCTGTCCAGCAAAAATAATAACTTGGTTTGAATATTACCTTGTTATATTCCATGGAAGAACAAACTTCAAATTAACAGGCTTCCCTAAGGTCTCTCACAATTTATTTACAGGGCTTCATTAAATGGTTGGCAAGCTGGATAGTTTTTGGGTAGTAAAATCTATGAGTAAATATGTATTTACTCACCAGAACAAAAGAGAGTTGTGTACCAAGAGATGTGAATTTACCAAGTAACTCTTCATGATATTAGCTTATACCATCACCATCTCCACTACCATTCAATTCTGTGAAAACGAAGTGTGCCCATTTAATTTCTGATGTGATCCCAAATCACAGATTGACCATAAAGAATGGATTCCAAGGGATTTGTATAGACATTTTGATAATCAAGTGAGTAGTCGGAACTTAAACTATATTGCTGGAGGAATATAAAGTATGGTGTCAGCATGGTAAGAGGCATTTTGTGTCTCAAGTCCAGACAGGTAAAATGCATAAGCAATCTAGCAATTCTAGCTCCTCTGCACATTGTACTCTAAATTCTTTCATTTCCCTTTTCACCACTAGAATTGCTTCTGATGCCATTGCTAATCTAGGCAGCAAAACACCCAGACCCTAACAAAATGCTGTATTTAAAAAGGGATTTTTGATATATCACCTAATTTTTTTTTTGCAATATTATATCATCTGTGACCTTCAAGCCCTTTCCACCAGCACGTTGCTTTGATGTTTTTTATGGCACCACTAAGTTTTCCTGTCATTTTCAAATTTGGAAATGTGCACTCAAATCATTAGGTAGGCTGTAGTCCTAATATCAAATATTGTAAATTCACCAAGCTGTTTAATAATAATTTCAATTATTTTAAAAAGTTTAAAAATTCAAAGGTACTAATAAAATGAGTACTTTGTGTTTTTTTTTCTCAAAGTATTATTGTTTGTTAGCAGTAATATTTAATGGAAATGGAAGTTTAGGTTTGTGAAATTCAATTTTCTTGTGAGCAGCTATCATCTTTGTAGATGTAGTTAAATTCTTATGGCAGTCATTTTTTTGTATCTGTGGAACTTTAGTTCCAAAGATGCTGAAGATTGTGTTCTGAATTCTTTTATTTTCAGATAAATACAATGTGTTCACACATTGAATGTGATTAGTAACTCTGATTTTCTCAAATCATTTTTGATAATTCCAGTTCAACTCCATTTAATAAAGAAGAACTGGCAGCTATCTTGAAGTTTGGAGCTGAGGAGCTTTTCAAAGAACCAGAAGGAGAGGAGCAAGAACCACAGGTAGATAAATAGTCATGATGCCTTTCTAAGCTATATGTGGACAATTCAATCGTCTTTGCAGCCACAACAGGTTCTCTTACAAGGTTGTCATAGATCCATGATGGCATTTGATCCACAGCCAGATCACCAGTAGCTTATTTTAGAGGCTTTAGTAATGGTCAGTCAGTTCTTTCAGAACTTTTTCCCAGGAGGATGGTGTCATCAGTGCTGAGAAGGATGATGTAAATGTGTAATTGGTTGTGTACTATTTTAAGCATATTACAGAAGTTCTTATGATCAGCAGTAACTCTGGTTAGCAAACTTGATTGCTTTTGAGCTCTGTTAGACCTCTCATCCAGTATTCTATTTCAGACTGATTTTTTTTTATTGTAGTCATAAACTTGGTTCTACTGAGTTGATGACTTGTTCCTTGACAATAATGACTTCAGGGTTTTTAATCAGTTTCTGTCCTGGTATCCAATTATTACTGGGTCACTGTGGAATCTAGAGCAATTTTAGTCATCTTCAATGTCGTCAGAGAATGTTTCCTTACCATCTGCCTTTGGCGAGTTTTTCCTTCATGGGTCAGCACAGCTAGTTGGATAGACTACCAAGCCACAGACACAAAATGCTACAGGCCAGGCAGCATCTACAGAAAAGAGTACACTTGACATTTCAACAGGACTGGAGAAAAAAAGATGAGGAGTCAGAGTTGGGAGGGAAGGGAGAAATGCTAGGTGATGGGTGAAACCGGGAGGGGGAGGGGTGAAGTAAAGAACTGGGAAGTTGATTGGTGAAAGAGATACAGGGCTGGAGAATAGGGAATCTGATAGAGGACGAAAGACCATGGAGGGAAGGAAAATGGGTGGAACACCAGAGAGAAGTGATTGGCAGGCAAGGAGATGTGGTGAGAGAGGGAAAAGGGGATGGGGAATGGTGTAGGGGGAGGGAGTGGCTATTACTGGAAGTTCATGCCATCAGGTTGTAGGCTACCCAGATGGAATATAAGGTGTTGTGCCTCCGACCCGAGTTTGGCTTCATCATGACAATAGAGACCATGGATTGACATGTTGGAATGGAAATGGGAAATGGAATTACAGTGGGTGGCTACTAGGAGATCCTGCTTTTTCTGGCTAGCAGAGTGTAGGTGCTCGGCAAAGCGGTCTCCTAATCTATGTTGGGTCTCACTGATATGTGGGGGGGGGGCCACACTGGGAGCTCCAGATACAGTAGATGGCTCCAACAGACTCTCAGGTGAAGTGTCACCTCACCTGGAAGGACTGTTTGGAGCCCTGAATGGTAGTGAGGGAGGAGGTGCGGGGGGCAGGTGTATCACTTATTTCACTTGCAAGGATAAATAACAGGAGGGAGATCAGTGGGGGGCGGGGGAACAAATGGACAAGGGAGTCATGTAGGGAGCAATCCCTGCGGAAAGCAGAAAATGGGCAGAAGGGTGCGTCGTGGTGGGATCCTGTTGGAGGTGGTGGAAGTTTTGGAGAATCATATGCTGGATGCAGAGGTTGGTGGGGTGTTAGGTGAGGACAAGAGAAACCCTATCCCTAGTGGGGTGGCAGGAGGATGGAGTGAAGGCAGATGTGCTCAGAATGGAAGAGGTATGGTTGAGGGCAGTGTTGATGGTGGAGGAAGCTTCCAGTACCTGCAGATTTTCTCTTGCTTGTGATTGGATAAACTACCATTTTTGACCATTGCAGCGAGACCATTCTCCTTTTAAGAAAAGTTTTCCAGGTGCAGGAAGTTTAGATACCAGACTCGGACAATAATGAATTTTGCCATGTGCTTGATGTAAAAGGTGTTGGACTTCCAATAAAATATTTGCAATGCATAGTTGCCAGTGAATGAAGATTTGGATTAAAGGCATTTATTCAGATACTTACAGACATCAGTGGTAGATTTCAGTAGTGTGAAAGGAAGATATTCATAAGAGGTCTGTTTAAAGCAGAGTCTTGAAGTTTGTGATTGACATTTGTTGATCTGATGAGGCATATGTTACTAGAGCAGTACATTTGGATTAGATGCTTTTGGAAGACTGGCAATGTTGAACCTTGTAGATAAATGATCAAGTAACTTGTAACTAATAAACCCACTTACCAGAAAATGTATCTCCTCTTACCAGTTCCTGAGGCTTTAAGTTTCCTTGAGCATTAAATTCTTATCCACATGCAGTGGGAAGGTAAATGCTTGTAGTTAAATCAATGTAGAAGAAAGTCTGGCTCAAATTTCAAACTATGGCTAGATTCTTATTATTTATTTGAGGTAAAATTGAGCAGAAGTTTAAGGAATTATTTTAGATTTCATTGGAATCATACTTGTTTCCTCTCCAGTATCTTAAAGCTGTTTTAATCTGCCTCAGTATTTTCATTGTAAGATTTGTAGGGATATTGAATGAAGGTTAATGTCTCAAGGTGGTTAAGGACATATAAACTCTTGGGTTTACAGACGGGTGCAGGTAATGTTTCAATGGCAAACTCTGTCATCTTTCATCAGGGATGACTGGATTTCAATTGTAAACAAGGTGGTACAGTAGGAACTTGATTGGATGATGACTAACCAATTGGGAGGGATGGATGACTGGGGTATACATACATGGCCAGCATCATCCCTGATGAAGATGGCAGAATTTGTCATTGAAATGTCAGTTACAATCGATACCCTGTACTGGATGGAAGCCCAAGAAGAGTTTATTTGTCATATACATTGGGAAAACACCAGTCCTTTTTTTAAAGTTAAGGACATATTAATGAAATAGAATATACAGAATGAACACATTGTAAACAATAATAGGCAAATTTTAATTGCAGGAAATGGATATTGATGAAATCCTTTGTCGTGCTGAAACCCATGAGAATGAACCGGGACCTACCACTGTTGGGGAGGAGCTGCTATCCCAGTTCAAGGTACTGAAGAGCTTTTATTATTACATTTGCTGACCTGTGCTTTTTGAAATTTATTTAGTACCTTTCTGACAGAGCTTTATTCATGAAACGAAATCACCCGACCAAAACAGTAAAGCAAGAATTACTTTGTTATTTCCTACCAGGTATAACTGAGTATTATAAATCTAATTAACTGCAAAATATTTAGGCAGGATATACTTCTTTTAACAAGCAAACTCTGCATATGTTGAACATCTGAAATAAAAACAGCAGATGTTGAAAATACTCAGCAGGTCAGGCAACATCACTGGAGAGAGTAATGGAGTAAATGTTTTGGATCAATGACCTTCCATGAGAACAAAAACATGTTGGAAATCAAAACAAGTTTTCAGTTGTACAGAGATGGGAAGGATAGAGAAAGCAAAAAGAGTATCTGTGATTGAGCGTAGACCAACAGAGACTAATGCAAATGATATTCATGCCAGCTGAGAGTTCAATCATAGAAGGGATGAAAGTAGATAAATGAGAACAGGAGAAGTAAATGTTGCTGAAATCATCATTTTCGAAGCACTGTTGATGGAAATGTGAACTAAAAGGGAATTCTGGAAATAACTAATTCTTCTATGAGCTGAAAAGTGCTAGTTAACTGAAATAATTGAACTTAATATTGAAACCTTCAGGACTGTAATGTGCTTCCGTGGAGCATTAAACAGGGAGCACTCCAAAGCTTCCACTATCTTTTAACTTGATGCCTGTACCAGATACACAATCCCCTCCATTCTCAGCAGGCACAAAAGACTATGCCTCCGTGGTTCACTTTTTAAAAAAATAGCCATTAGGGACCAGCCCCATGCAACAACAGGATTTGCAACACCTTTTGCACATTTTCTCTAGCCAAGGACCAAAACACTCCTTCCGGGTGAAATAACAGTTTGCTTCTGATTCCGCAAATGTAATTACTGCATTTCCTGCTACAGTGCAATATCCTCTACTTTGGAGAAACTAAATCCAAAATGGGGACCAATTTACAGAAAAGATATACAGGTGACTAAACTCTCACTTGCGTATTACATTCACCGTTCCATTCACACACACTTCTCTTGCATGGGTTCGGTAAAGCCTGATGTAAGTTCGGCAACGGTCTTGTGCTTTTTTTTAATGCTGCATTGGACCTAGAGTAACAATCATTTCATTCTCCTTTACACTTTCATGACAATAAATAATCTTGAATCTTCTGACTAAGTACATTGCAGTCCTTGAGACTTTTAATTGGATTAAACAAATTCAAATGACCAGTCTTTCTAGTTTGTATTAGTATTGGGCAGTTTTAATGCAAAGTCGTCAACCAGTGCCATTTCACTTTTCTATTCCAGGGGTTCCCAACCAGGTGTCTGTGGACCCCTTGCTTAATGGTATTGGTCCATGGCATAAAAAAGGTTGTGAAACCCCTGATTTACACAGTTGCTGGTGGTCATTTCCACTATTTTCTGCCACCTCCTCTTCCCTGTCTTCTTTCATTTATTTAAATCTACTTTAACCTGATGGGTTACAAATAACAAGCTTTGACCACACTTCCTCAGCTGGCGCTCTCTCCTTTCTCTCTTTTCTCATTCCCCATTCTGGCCCCCATCTTGCCCCTTCTCACCTGCCTAGTACCTCCCTCTGGTGCCCCTCCTCCTTAGCTTTCTCCCATGGTCCACCCTCCTCTAATATCAGATTCCTTCTTCAGCCCTTTACCTCTTTCACTTATTACCTTCCAGCTCACTTTTCACCAGCCAGCTTGTACTCTTTTCTTTCCCCCCACCTTCTTATTCTACATAGTCTTTCCCTTTTCTAGTCTTGATGAAGGGTCTGAGTCTGAAATGTTGACACCATATTCCTCTCTACAGATGCTGCCTGACTTGCTGAATTCCTCCAGCATTTTGTGGGTTGCCATCAACAGTTACTGTTATCTTACCACCACCCCCCTCCGGCTTATTTTTAATTCCTTTATGCTCTTGTACAAGGTTGTCTGAAGATTACTTTTCTCACCATAGGTGGCAAACTTTTCAACAATGGATGATGACCTTGAGCCTCAGCGCAATAACAGGGACTGGGATGACATCATTCCAGAAGCACAGCGAAGAAGAATGGAGGAAGAAGAAAGGCAGAAAGAGCTTGAAGAGATCTACTTGCTTCCTCGAATGCGCAATTGTGCCAAACAGGTATATTTCAATTTAAATTTCTAATGTAATAAAAGAAAACTGTTCATAGCACATTATATCCCACAAGGTTGACTATTTAAGATTGTAAACAAGAGGCTAAGTAATTTATTGTTATCCTGTTGGTTACATGATGTGAATAATGCTCGGTGCCTAATCTCTTCTGAAAGATGGAAGAATATCATATGTAAACATTACATAGACTAACAGGTTTTCCACCTTGGAGTGAAGTGAGTATAGATATAACTAGTAAAGCATTTTCAATGGCTTATCTCACTTACTCATCCAAAGGATCTTTGGGTGCAGAAATGTCAGTAAATGTTCTTGGTTTAATTTAATAGGCTATCTTTTTCATTCTTAACTGGACCAATCCTGCATAGAATTGTTAGTGGTATGATGCAGAAGGAAATCAATTGCATCTCTTCAGTGAGCTTTTCTAATTAGTCCCATTCCCCTATTCCATTTTTATCATCCTACAGACATTTATTCATATATAAATATTCATGTTTATTTAATGCTCTTGAATATTATCGAATTTGCCAGTAGCATACTTCCAGGCACTTCTTTCAAGAATTGTAAAAAGTGTAATTTATTTTTTCTCCTGTTGTTGCTTGTTCTTTTGTAATTTACCATAAACCTGTAATCTCTACCAACTCATGAAACACTGAGAACATTTATTTACTGTATCAAATGTGATACTACTTCTGAATCATGGAGCAGTGTTAATTTCTGTAATCTCTTCACATAATGTGCCTTTAATCATGATATCAATCTGGTAAGTCTTCTGTGTTCTCCTTCAAGCCATGGCCATTCTTCACTGTAGCACTTCCAAATTTCATCTGTAGTTTGCCCACCTATTTTAAGTCTGCGTTACTATCCTGCTCACCATTGATGTTTCTGTGGTTCATACCTAAGACTTCAAAATTATGCCCTGTATACCATCATCTGGGCTGTGCACATCATAAAGAGGAATGGGCTTAACAATTACCCTGGCTGACACACTTGTATGCAGCTGTGTGGGAAAGCAACTGTCGCTTCTACTGTCTCTTTTCTTCAGCTTTCTTTTACTTGTGCCTCACTGCCCCTTTCATGCAGTCTTAAATTTTTTTAGCAAGCATAAAATATGTTACTTTTTTGAACATTTTAGTGATTGGAGGAATGTATAGGAGGGGCTGTCAGGTGTAGGTTTTTTTGTACAGTGGTATGTGTGTGAAATGCCTTGTCAGGCGTGGTGGTAGAGGCAGACATATTAGTGACATTTAAGAGACACTTAGTATCTGAGACTCGCGCATAGATGAAAGAAAAATTGGAGGGCCGTGTGGTAGGGAAGGGTTTGATTGTAAAGTTAGTGAAAATGTCAGCACAACATTGTGGGCTGAAGTCTTTGTGCTGTGCTGTACTATTTTTTTTCTACATTCACCCTTTGAACCTTCTCATGAAAAACCTCCTCCCTCATCATGAAATTCAAATTAATTGAACAAAATTGTTTTTTTTAATCTATTCTCCATTTACTTCCATTTTTTTTAAATAAATCTCCAAGTGACTGTTTTCCCGTGTTTTTTCTTTCTCGAAGGGTTAAGTGACAGTCTTGTGAAATATATTTCATTTAATTTATTTATGGTAATTATTACTTTGTGTTATATGTGTTGTTTGTGCACTTCGGTCCAGAGGAATTTTCATTGGGTGATATACGTGTATACGGTTGAATGACAAGCTTGTATTTGAGCATTTGTAGTCACTGGCTTTACATCATCAAAAAAAAACACAAAACTGCAGTGAAAGAAAAGATAACCCAGGGAAACTAGCTAATACTAGATAATTTGAAATTCTTCACAACTTACCCATTCTTTTGAAGTGCTTTGTTGGAACCTTACTCAGGAATGCTGATGCTCCCAATTTGATGCCAACTTCAACCCAAAGTTTATCAGAATAAACTGCTTGTTAAAATAACTGTGCTGGTTAAGATGTAAATCCAGTGTTGCTGTTTAACATACCTACTACAAGAGTGTGATGCCATTTCTTGGAAAAAAACAGAAAATGCTGGAAATATTTTGCAGCTCAGGAAGCTATAATAAGATGGTTAAACATTTGTCTTTGGAACATGAATGCTCTTAAAAGAAATAGTTTTCAAACACAAGAAAAAGTGGAAGAGAGGAAATAGTTACGCTTTAAGGTAAAGGTGGGTTTTTCAAGTTGGGTCATAGATCAGTCATGTTCTCAGTAGCATTTGAAGAGGTTTGAAAAATTAAGTAGTCAACTCTGTCTCCAAAAGTTCCCTTAAAATTATGATTTTCTGTACACATTTAGCTTGTGGTGACTATTTTTACCACTAGATGGCACCATTTCCCAAGAACAGTGGCAGGCAGATAGGTAAAACTGATCAGGGTGATGTGATGTAATAGAATTGAATCATCTGAACTGGTATGTAACCAATGTATACCTTTTATATATGTACAGATTTTTTGTAAGAGCATCTTCTCAATACAGTAAATTTTCAAAAATTTACTATGATTACACCACATTAGTGATATTAGATCTGAAAAGTGTATTGCAGGGACATATAATGCACTGTAATTTTCATTCCTTTCATCAATAATTCATACAGTCATAAACAAGACATTCCCTGTGGCTTATTTGTAAAGTGGAAAACAATGCTAATGTTGTATTATGAATGCTGCTACATGCTGCATATTTTCAGTGCTGCAATTTATTATTCATATTTAGTAAAGTTGCATAAAACATTTAATTTTATCAAGAATTCCTCTTGTCCTCACTTACCATCCCATGTGCCTTCACATCCAGCACATCTTTCTCTGCAACTTCTGCCATCTTCAATGGGATCCTATCACCAAACACATCTTTACCTTCTCCCCCGTGCCCCCTCCCCCACCCAGTCACTGCTTTCTTCAGGGATCATGCCCTCCGTGATTCCCTTGTCCATTCATCCCTCCAAACTAATCTCCCTCTGGCTGCATATCCATACAAGTGATAGAATGCTGTACCTCTTGATCTACCTCCTCCCTCGGCTCCATTTAAGGTCTCACAGTGTCCTTGCAGGTGAGGCCACACCACATAGGAATCAGTTGGGGGGTCATCTTTTGTAACTGGCGCTCCTGATGTGGCCTCTTCTATGTTGATGAGAAATTGGGTCGAGCACCTCTGCTCCATCCACCGAAAACAGAATTTCCCAGTGGCCAAACATTTTAATTCCTAATACTATTCCTGTTCTGAATTGTCAGTCTGCGATGTGGCCACCCTCTGGCTGGAGGAGCAATGGTTCATATTCCGTCTAGGTAGCGTCCAACCTGATGGCGTGGAACATCAGTTTCTTCTTCTGGTTTAAAAAAAATGATTCCTTACCCTTCTCTCTTCTATTCCCCACTCTGGCCTCTTACCTCTTCCCACCTCCCTATCTCCTTGGCTTCTCTCCTTTCCTTTGTCCTATATAGACTCTTACAGATTCATTCCTCTCCAGCCCTTTATCTTTCCCACCCATCTCTCTTTGTCTATCACCTAGCTACTCTCCTCCTCCCCCAGCTTTTTATTCTGTCACCTTCTCCCTTCCTTTGCAGTCCAAAAGAAGGGTCTCAGCCCAAAATGTTGACTGTTCACTTCCATGGATGTTGCTTGACCTGCTGATTTCCTCCAGCATTTTGTGTGTGTTGCTCTGGATTTCCAGCAGCTGCAGAGTCTCTTGTGTTTTTGAATTTTATTTGTGCTGTTTTTTTCTACTTCAGATAAGCTTTAATGGAAGTGAAGGAAGGCGAAGAAGAAGACGGTCTTCAGAGTCTGACAGTGACTCAATTTCTGAAGGGAAGCGACCTAAAAAACGTGGAAGACCTCGGACAATTCCTCGTGAAAATATTAAAGGGTTTAGTGATGCTGAGATTCGAAGGTATGCTTTAAGTATAGATCAGACTGGTCAGCACAATAAAAATGTTTACTTCTAACCACAAAACTTCAAAGATTTCGTAATGAAATATTTATGGTTTGGAGGCTTGCTCAAGTAACCATCTATATTTAATGTACAACAAATGATTTGTCATGCGTGCAGCATCTCATTTTGTTAAAGGATGTTTGATCTAAATAACCTGAAAAATAAAAGAACATCTGATTTTTTTGTTTCCTGAACCAATAATTAAATACTGAATATTCCAGGCTTTTGGCTATGTTATTTTGGACTAAAGGGAAAATTTTCCTATAACAGATATTGCAATGAGAAATGACAACTAGCGTATGCTATTTCAGCGCCAGTGACCCGAGTTCAATTCTGCCAGTGTCTGTAAGGAGTTTGTACGTTCTACTCGTGGTTTTCCTTTGGGTGCTCCAGTTTCCTCCCACATTCCAAAGAAATATGGGTTATTAGGTTAATTGATCACATGGGTGTAATTCGGTGCCATAAGCTCATTGCACTGGTAGGACCCGTTACTGTTCTGTACCTCTAAAATAAAACTTTAAAAAACTAAAACAAATATAAATTAGTGAGTGAATGTTGAAAAATTACTGCCTCAGTACACCTGCAACTCAAAATTGGATTGTGGAGGCTTGTATAAGCACATTTGAATTAAATTCTTCATACCTTGAATGGTGATGACATTGTGTGTGAGCTACGATCATATGCAATAGCATCACATGAATCACAGTTTAAGAAGTGTTTTGTACCCATTTGGGTTTTTTTTTGAAATGTTGATGGTTAAACACTGGTTCACTTTTAATGCATTGTCAGTTTAGTAAATGCTGTTTTGTATTTGTTAGGTTTATCAAGAGTTATAAGAAGTTTGGTGGACCTCTGGATAGGTATGCTACCAGTTAGTGTTCAATTTAAACTAGAAAATATAGTTAAACCATGTTTATATTTGAAATGTGTTGCTCACTTCGACTAATAGAGTATTGGTAAAATATTGTTAAAACTATTGTTTTTAACATATTGGATCCTTTGCCATAGATTGGAAGCAATTGCTCGTGATGCTGAACTAGTGGATAAGTCAGAAGTCGACCTCAGGCGATTGGGAGAGATGGTGCATAATGGTTGCATTAAGGCTCTACGAGAGTCCACTGGGCAGGAGAAGACAGGTACATACATTTCCTATTTTCCAACTTATGTGAGTAGGATCGTGAACCATTATAGCAAACTCTGCTGTGGATTTGAGTTAGATGATCATAGGTTTAAGTCTCACTGTAAAACTAGTTCAGAAGTTCAGTTAGTATTTGACATACAGTGACACTAGAAAGTTCTTGAACCCTTTAGGATTTTCTATATTTCTGCTTAAATATGACCTAAAATGTGATCAGATCTTCACACAAGTCCTTAAACTAGATAGAGAGAACCCAATTAAATATAGAACACAGAAAAAAATACACTTATTTATTCAGAATTATGCAATATTACATGTATTTGTTGGAAAACGTATGTGAACCTCTAGGATCACAGTTCGTTTAAAGGGGAAATTGGAGTCAAATGTTTCAATCAATGGGATGACAATCAGGTTTGAGTGTGGGAGGCCCTGCCCTATGTGAAGAACATAAACCTGGGTCTTCACTTTCAGAATCTAATCTTCACCACACAGGTTTTTGGAGGTGTACCATACCTTGATCAATGGAGATTTCTGAGGACCTCAGGAGAAAAAAAATGTTATTGACAATCACCAGGCTGGAAAAGGATACAAGACCGTTTCGAAAGAGTTTGGGCCCCACCAATCCAGGTCAGACAGATGGTGTACAAATGGAGGAAATTCAACCAGGAGTGGTTGACTACCAAAAATCACTCCCAAGAGCAAGGCGTTAAATGTTCCAGGAAGTCACAAAGAACCCCAGGATAACATCTAAGGAGCGACAGGCCTCTCTTGCATTGGCTATTGTCAGTTTTCATGAGCCTAGCATCAGGCAAACACTGAACAACAGTGGTGTGCATGGCAGTATTGCAAGGAGAAAACCACTATCTCTATGAGGAACATTGCTGCCTGTCTAAAGCTTGCTAAAGACTATGTGAATAAGCCAGAAGGCTATTAGAAAAATGTTCTGTTCTGTGGAGTGGATGAGTCTAAAATAGACCTTCTTGGTATAAATGAGAAGCATTATGTTTGGTGAAAAGCAAACACAGCATTCCAGCACAAGAACCTCATCCTATCTGTGGCACATGGTGGTGGCAGTGTCATGGTTTGGGTCTGCTTTGCTGACTTGGGACCAAGGCAGCTTGCCATCAATGATGGAATGACAAAATCTGTATTATACCAGCAAATTCTACAGGAGAATGTCAGGGTACCCATCGATGAACTGAAGCTCAGAAAGTGGGTCATGCAGCAAGATAATGGCCCTAAACATGCAAATCATACCAATGGCCCTACCAAAGAATGGTTAAAGCAGAAGAAATTTCATGTTTTTGAATTGCCAAGTCGAAGTCCTGATCATAACTCTACAGAAGTATTGTGAAAGGACCTGAAGCAAGCAGTTCATGCAAGAAAGCCCACCATCGTCCCAGAGTTGAAGCAGTTTTGTAAGGAGGAGTGGCCCAAATTCCTCCAAGTTGATGTGCAGGACTGATTAACAGTTATCAAAGACGTTAGTTGAATTTATTACTGTACAAGGGGGTTATACCAGTTTCTGAAAGCAAAGGCTCACATAATTTTCCAACAAGTACAATATTGGATCATTTTTCTCAAATGACAAATATAATGATTTTGTGGTATTTATTTAATTGGGTTCTCTTATTCTAGTTTTAGGATTTGTGTGAAGATCTGATCACATTTTAGGTCGAATTTTTTCAGAAATGGAATTCTAAAGGATTCATAAACTTTCTAGCACCTCTGTAGTTATAAGGGTGTACCCTCTGCTTTTTTTGTATGTGCCCTTTATGAGGTAAAGCTGACTTGATTTAAAGAACAGAAAGAAAGTTATGTTTTGGTTATATTTTTCTCTGAATCCTCGACTAACGTTGATGAAGCATGTTTATTTGCTTTTGTCAGAATGCTGTAAGTGCTTTGCTGCCTTGATTACCAAATAGAGATAGCAACTGCCCTTCCAAAAGTATTTTGTTAGTTATAAAAACCTTTAGAAATAGAGTTTTATGAAAGATACTTTATACAAATTAATCTTCCTCCTCATTATTATTGGGAGCACTGCGGTTGAGGAAAAATGGTTACTGGATACATACTAATTATTGCTCACTGAGCTCCCTTTCTCTACATGATAGACGCACAAATGTTGTATAGTATTTTAACCTTGGTGTTTTTTTTTAAACTTCAATGCTGCTTTGGGCTTAATTCTTAACTAAATTTTATTTTTCGCATTTTTCAATGGACTTTAACCTTTTCCAGTAAAGTCCAGTGCAAGTTTCTCAAATTAATAGGAAGTTAGTTTTGCAAAATGTGAAATGGAAAGACAGTTTTGTAGTAGTTTGGAGAGCTCTAGATATGGGCTTCTCCTGCATCCTGTTGTTAAGAAGTACCGCCTAACTCATTAACAGAACTCCTGATGTTCAGTAAACATTGTGTATATGTACAACCCAGCTGTGCTTCATGAAGAATTCCTGATATTTCTCGTTTTTTTTTAAAGTTTTTTTTTATTAGTTTTTCAAAACATTTTACAAATTAAAAACCCCAAATCCCAATGAGGAACATTAAAACAGTGCAAAATTAAGCATACAATAACAATATGCTACAAAGGAAGAGAATTTAAAAAAAAAGCACCTAAATTAAAGACAAGTAAGCTTAGTGTCCTCCCCAAGCCCCACAACACAAGAAAAAACAACAGCAACTCCAGACCAACCACAACACAATATAGAGAGTATAAGTCAGGACAGCCAAACTCCCAGACTGTGAATACACTCAGCAACAGAGGATATTTCTCATTTTTTTTCTCTCTCTCTTCGCTTGAATGTCAAAGGTAGTTGTTTTACACACTGAGTGGCAAGCGTATTGAATGTACTGAGGAGGGTGGCAGTGGAGGCAGACACATTAAGGTAATTTAAGATTGGCACATGGATGAAAGAAAAATGGATGGTAATGTGGGAGAGAAGGGTTAGATCGATCTTGAAGTAGGTTAAAGGGTTGACAACGTTATAGGCCGAAGACCCTGTGCTGTACTGTTCTGTGTGCTTTCCCATCTGATTTAACAAATGCGGTAACCACTTGGTTTGCTATATTTGCCTTTACAACATCTGAAATTTTGATTTTGCCCCAGCTGCCAGGCGTGGTAAAGTGAAAGGTCCTACGTTCCGCATCTCAGGTGTTCAGGTGAATGCTAAACTCGTCATTGCACATGAAGAGGAGCTTGCACCTTTGCACAAATCCATTCCACCAGATCCGGAGGATAGGAAGAAGTAAGAATTTTATTATTTAATCCATGACTTAAATAACTGTTTTATTGTCTTCATTGTGTATGCTTCATGTTCCTAAGCAGCTTTGATATACATCAGATATTGAAGCTTACAAAATAAATCCCTAGACAATGCGTTAGTATGCTGTGGTTGGTAATACCTTGAGGAAAAGTTGATTTAAAAAAAAAGGTTGTTGCTGGCTGTTTGGATTATTTCATGATTTGGTGTCAACTCCATTAACTACTTAAAAGGAATGATAGATATTGGTTTCATTGTATTAATATTTCAGTATCTCTATCAGTAGAGGAAGCTTTAAAGATCTCAGACTCAAAGGAAGTTACAGCTCAAAGGAGGTCATTTTGGCCCTTGTACTCTTATGAAAGACTTTTCCATTACCTCTTGTCTGTTTCCACGATGTAGCTCTTTGCTCAAAGCCCCGTACATTGTAAACTTGATGCTCAGTCAGGTTTTTTTTTAAACACATTGCAGATTTATACTTTACCTGCCATTCTAGTAATTACTGTATTCCGGACCTTGCTCTGCTTGTTGGATGTAGATATTTTCCTTTGCTCTCCTCCAATCATTTAACCAATTTTCTTCAATTTTGGAAGTGTACTGGAAATTAGTCCATCCTGTTCAGCTCAATTATGTCTCATAATTTTTGACATCTTTATTAAATCTCCCTTCAGTTTCCTTTCTTCCAAAGCAAGGTACTTTAACATAGTCAATCTTTCCTAATGTTCTCCATCCCTAACATTGACTGCAGATCTTCTCTGCACTTTTGTTCCTCAAACAAATAAAGGTAAATATTTCTTGTACCTTCTTAACTAGCTTAATTTTATATCTCTAGCCTCAGAGCATGTACTCCATGATCCCTCTGCTCCTCTAGCTGTATGATATGCTTGCTCTTAATATATAATGTTGACATATTTCCAAAATGCATCTACTCATTCTTTACTGTATTGGATTCCAATAACACAAAGAATTTAAGTGTCCTCTGGAAACTTGCTGAAAGCCTCTTCACTTGTATCCAAATCATTGCTATATACTGTAATCACAAGGAACTAACATTATTCTCTGTAGAACACCAGGGGTATACAGTTTTCTAGTCACTAAGACTTCCTTGGCCAGTACTTCTAAACATATTTGCATCAAATATGCACTTTCTTTTGAATTGTATGGGCTATCAAATTGAAGGACCACCATAAACACATGGGCAGTGTAACTTTACATACCACCAAAATATTCTCTGAAAAACCTTCATGCAGTTGCCTTACATATTAAGTAAGGAAGATACAAAGTGTTAATGTCTCTGTCCTCCATCACTGCTTTACTGTGGATTAAAATCAAATTCTAGACATGTTAGCAATGACAGTGTGGTTATGTGTTTGAGAAAAGATTCAGCACTTTTCTCAAGATGCACACAGGAAAATGAATGTGTTGCAAAATAAGTTTGAAATATCTGTTATAATTGGTATATTGTGTTGAAAAGACTGAAAAGCCCCTCGTCACAATCCACGCGCACGAAAAAATTGTTTCTAGCTTTTGATGAACAGTAAAATACAGACCTGTTGCTTTTTACAATTTAAAAGTTTGGTACTGTACAGAGAGCATTTTTTGTAAACAATCTTTGTAATTGTCTAATTCGAATGTGGTTAGCTTTTCAGTCTTCCGTAGTGGAACTTCAGTATAGTCTTTAAATGTATTGCTTTTAAATATAATATGTTGCTACCACAGGTATACCATCCCATGCCATACTAAAGCTGCCCATTTTGATGTGGAGTGGAACAAAGAAGATGACTCCAATCTTTTAATAGGCATCTATGAATATGGATATGGCAGCTGGGAGATGATTAAAATGGACCCTGACCTCAGTTTAACGCACAAGGTACAAGAATGCTCTTCAAATGAAAAATGGTATGGATATTCACCAGGTCAGGTTGAGGAATGGTTGACATTTCAGATCCGTGACCCTTCACAATGTAAAAATGTATTGTTCATCAATTAGGTTGTGTGATACAAACACACTATATATGAAATATCAAAAATAATTTGGCATTCTTGTTACATAGAAATATATTTCCCAGTAATTATAAATTAATACAAAACTTGTATGTTCTTTAAGCATTGAAGGTTTAACAGAATGTTGTAATCGTGGCTATTTAATACATCCTAGCCAAATTACATTTCAAAATGTGAATCTGTAATGTATATTTTTTATCCAGTTGTATAAATCAAAAATTCGTCCTAATCTCGGGACAATTTACATAGACCAATTAATCTACCACTGACATGACTTTGGATTGTGGGAGGAAACCAGAGTACCCAGAGGAAACCCATGTGCTCATGGGGAGAATTTACAAACTCCTTACAGGCAGTGGCGAGAAAAGCAGTTCTACAAAATAAAAGACCAGTATCTTAAAGGTTATCTGAAATAAGAAGTAGCAAGAAAATAAAGAAAAAATTGTCAGTTGTGCCAAAACAAGTGAAATTTTGAGACAAACTTAATTGATTTGAAATAGAATTTTAATTTCAGTTAGTTCCACAAATGGAATGATATTCTAATTGTACATGACTTGGTCTGGTATTTTCTGTGATGAAAATGTTTTTAGTGTGCCTTTGTTAATTGTTTGTTCTTGTCTTTAGATTTTGCCTGATGATCCAGATAAGAAGCCGCAGGCCAAACAATTGCAGACCAGAGCTGACTACCTCATCAAACTATTAAGTAAAGATCTGGCCAGAAAGGAGGCACAAAGGCTTGCTGAGGTACACATTGCAATACAATATTTTCTGTTTCAAGTCTTCTGCATGCTGAATCTATTTCTGTGGGTCCAGTGAATACTAATAAAAGTTTGTATTTGTTCTAAGCACGTGAGAGATACGGGCTAGAAAACTTTTATTGCCTATCCCTAATGAGTTATTCTCAGTAAACTTGCATCGTTATGCTGCTACAGTGCAGCATAATAATTCTAGGACTTTAAAAGAATAATGTTACATACTTTGACATGAGTTTACAAGTCAACTTTTAATGTAGTACAGAAGGGTAATGTTGCACAACAAACATCTCTGAAAAGGGAAAAGACCAGAATATTATGTAGAGGGTCATTAAGAGAGCTTTTGGCACATTTGCATTCATAAATCAAAAATATTGAGAACAGGAGTTGGGATGTTATGTTGAAATGTTGAAGTTGTTTGTGAGGCCTAATTTGGAGTAGTTTGTGCATTTCTGGACACCTATCTACAGAAAAGATGATATTAAGATTGATAGGAGTGCAGGGAAAATTTACAAGGCTGTTGCCAGGACTCGAGGACCTGTGTTATAAACGAAGTTTGAATACGTTAGGGCTTTATTCCCTGGAGTGTAGGAGAATAAGGGGAGATTTGATAGTGATACTATATAAAATTGAGTGGTATAGATAGGGTAAATTCCAGCAAGCTTTTTCAGTGGAAGCTGGGTGAAAGGTGAAATGTTTAAAGGGAACATGAGAGGGATCTTTATTTAAGTGGATGGTGAGAGTGTGGAACAAGCTGCCAGTGGGAGGGGTGGATATGGGTTTAATTTCAACATTTAAGATGTTTGGAAAAGTACATGGATGAGGGGGGTTTGGAGAGCAATGGTTCAGCTGCAGGTCAATGGGGCCAGCTCGAGTACTAGATAACACACACAAAATGCTGGTAGAACACAGCAGGCTAGGCATCATCTGTAGGGAGAAGCGCTGTCGACGTTTCGGGCCGAGACGTCGACATCCCTATAGATGCTGCCTAACCTGCTGTGTTCTACCAGCATTTTGTGTGAGTTGTTTGAATTTCTAGCATCTGCAGATTTCCTCATCTTTCCTAGAGTACTAGATAGGCTGAAAAGCCTGATTCTGTGCTGTAGTGCTCTGACTATTATTATAATTCTTCTGCAAGAAATGGTACCTGTTCCACAGCCAGACTCCATAGAAATTATTTCAAAAATTAAAAATGGAATTTATCTTAATGGTAATTCTGCTGCATTTAATTCATTCAATCTTTGTGAAATAATGGTGGTAGGCATTCTAATTGATTCAATATGCAACTTAGAGATCTGCATTGAATTCCATTTTCACACTGGTTTTACACTCTGTTTCATAAAGGCCAATTCAAGAAAAAGAAAGCCAAGGAATAAACGAAGTAAAGCAGTGAAAATTGTGAAAGTAGAAGACGTTAAAAGTGATTCATCATCACCACCACCACCTTCAGTCAAAAGCTCAGATGAGGAAGGAGAGATCAAGGTATGGAGTCAAATGTTGCCAATGGATTATGGTAAACTGGAAAATTATTAGCTAGATTTGTGTTGCAGTGCCATGCAGAACTCCACGGGCTGATGAAAGGTTTTGATAGATAACCACCTTGAAAGATTGAATCTGCTTTCCTCTGCACAGATGCTGCCTGACCTACTGAGTATTTCCAACATTTTTTTTTTCCCCTCAAAGTCATGCTTTCTTTTTTACTGTCTGTATTTGTCTGTGGTAGGGTCAGATTTCATTCAGGAAGAACTAAAGTTATCCTGTTTGACTTAAAGCACCACCAATTTGTCACTCATTCTCCCTTCCTCCTGCCCCCACCCCGCCCCACAACCAATGGACTTCTTGTCTCATGTTCTTGATATTTATTGTTTGTTTATTTATTTATTTATTGCTATTCTTTTTGTGTTTCTTGTCTTTTGCATACCTTTTGAACAACCTAGTTGGCTGGTCTTGATTCTATTACCTTTATTATTCTATAGATTTATGCCCAAAAGCAGATGAATCTCAGGGTTGTACATGGTGATATATATATATATGTTGATAATAAATATACTTTGAACTTTGATTTCAAGACATTAAATTTTCTTTATTTTATTTATAGGATGATACAGCAGGAACAAAGCCCTCAAAAAAGAAATTGAAAATGGAAAGAGATGTTGAAGAGAAAGAACAGGAAATTGTAGTCAAGAGAGAGCCTGAAGACAAAGAAATCAAAAAAGAAATTAAAGAATCTAGAAAAGATAAAAAGGAAAAGGAAGAAAAGAAAGAAACAAAAGAAAAAGATGCAAAGAAAGAACTAAAAGAAAAGGAGGATAAGGATAAAGAGCCTATTTATAAAGATAAAGAAGTAAAAGAAGAGAAAGTAAGATATTATTTTAAAGTAAATACAGTGTTGGTCACAGTTCCATGTAGAATTTTATTCTTGGATTTACACTGAATTGTGAATTTCAATCATTTGAAGTAACTACCAGAAAAAATAGATTGACATTTGCTTGTTCATCTGTATCCTATCATATTGTATCATCATATAGGCTTCTCTCACCAGAATGGTGATGTGGTTATTGTACAGTGTGGAAGTGTGTGTATTTTATTAATTGGCAAGTATGAATTGAAAAGTTTTAAGTTCACCTTTTTTTAGTAGCAGCTCAGTTTCCCATGTAGAAATGCTGCAGATTAACAGTTTGTCAGGATGGAGTGCAAGTATTATACACTGTGGTTGGATTAGGTGAGTGGTGGATTGTTTAAAGAGAGAATGAGGTACCTCAATGAAAATGGGGAATATGAAGGTAATGTTAGATTTTCTTGAAAAAGCAGATTGCCTATAAATCTAAGAATCCCAATGCTCATGTACAAATTCTCAAAATAATCTAACTTGAAGAATAAAAATACTGATCAGAATTAAAGGAAGTGATACGTGGCTTTGATAGAAATCTGACTTCAGCTTCAAGATGCAAAGAAGAAAAAAGCAAGGCCTGAGTTTTTTTACAATTTGTGTGAGTGACTTGAATGAGGGATGTTAGCTGTGACATGAGCAAAGGGTAGGCTTTATCTGCTAGAGCTTATAATTGTAAGAGGCAGCTTGACTGAAAAATTCCTTAAGATCTTAAAGCTCAATGTGAGAAATATATTTTTTTTGTGGCAGAATCTAGAAGTAAAGATCACTCTTTAGAAATAAAAAATGATTGTTTAAAACAGATGAAGTGAAATTTTAAGTTGAGCCTTTGAAGTACACTTCCTCAAAAAAGCAGTGAAAGCAGTATCTATGAATATTTTTTTGGCAAGGGTAATAGATAAGAAATGAGTGATAGTGTTGCCAGGAATAAGCAGGATTAGGAATTGGTGTATGATTTTAATTGAATGCAAGTGCTGCCTCCTGCTTTTAATTCATGTGTATATACAATGATTTACAGAAAAACATACGGGTTTGGTGGAGAAAGCAGTGAAGTCCAGTGATAATCAGTAAACAACTATTAACAGACGAATGTCCTGCAGTTTCCTTGAAATTTGTTTTCCCTCTGGCCCAGTACTGCTCTAATTTGTAACTCTGTTTGATGTAGGTAATTGAAGCCAAGTCAGAGGTGAAGGAGAGGCCTAAAAAGACTGATGGTTCAGTTCATTATCCAGCAAGCACTGATCCGGTTCCAATCTCAGAAGAGACAGAAGAACTTGATCAGAATACATTTAGTATTGTAAGTACGAGTGATGTTAACTGTATTAAAGTTTAATATTTCTAAGCTTCAACTGAAGGCATCCTGCTGGTATAATTTTCTTCCCTGAAGTGCTTTTGTCACTTCTGTCACAATTAAAGATTGAATATATTGTTTGTAGCTGCAATTGGTTAGTGGAGCAGGATAATATTAATATTTGCGAGTTTTTGAAGCTCGCTGGACAAGTTAATGAGTTTTAAAAGATATAAATAGATATTTATTGCAAAAACAATTCTGGATGTCATTAATATGGTTTTATTCCGGCATCACTTTTGGAGATGATGCGGGTGGGATGTCAGAGTGAGAAAGTTAAATTATCATGGAGGGATCTAAATAGTACAGAAGGTTGTGAGGCACATGGAAAGAGTATTAGAGTAACACTGGAGGAAGAATTAGTGAAGAGAAAGAACAAGATGATTGGTAACTGAAAGACAGGAAGAGAGTTGGTCTTTTTTTATATATGGCTAGATGTTAAAATTTGGAATGCCCTCCACATAGATCTGTAAAATACCAAGTGCCTATAGGTGTACACCAGTGCACAGAGGCTATTTGGCTAGCTTGAAGAGTTGCCAAAGCTAAAGTGATCAAATTGTCTCTATCGCCCTGATTGGTGTTCAGGGTGAGGAAATGCATCCTTCATCAGCTGAATCCTAAGAGCATTTTAAAAATACACCATTCAAGCACAAGATGTGATCTTAATCGAGTGTGCAAAGGAGATTGCTGCTGGTTTTAGACACCTGCATGCATTCATAAGGACATCATTGAAGATGCAGTTTTGGGCCCCTTATCTAAGAAAGGATGTGCTGACATTGATGAGGGCTCAAAGGAGGTTCACAAAAATGATTCTAGGATTGAAAGGCTCACTGGAATTCAGAAGAATGAGGGGTGAGCTCATTTAAACCGATCAAATGTTGAAAGGCCTCGATCTAGTGGATGTGGAGAGGATATTACCTATGGTGGTGGAGTCAAAGATCAGAGAACACAGCCTCAGAATAGAGGGAGGTCCTTTTAGAATGGAGGAGAGGTAGAATTTCTTTAGCCAGAGAAGGGGTGGTGTATCTGTGGAATTTGTTGCCACAGGCTGCTGTGGAGGCGTAATCATTAGGTATATTTGAGGCATTTAACTTCTGAAACGAGAAATGTAGAGTATGCTGATTGAATTAATGTATATCTTTCAACTACTAACAACTCTTTATTCTGTTTGAAAGGAAGAAAATAATAGTGTGCACCTCCATAAAAAAATTAGATTAAATTGTAGCCTTATGGAAATTTGCCATTCTTGGATACATTTTCTTCCTTTCTTTCTTTTTACAATATTTTTATTCGGGAAAAAAAACAAGATTTACAGAGTGCAACACATAGATACATCTCAACATAACTTGTGTACATGCATATATTGTAATAAAATTGATTAAAATGTTACAGCATAACACATAAAGGTATACCACTCTGTAATCAAAAATTTAAAGATTTTTCCTGACTGCATCATTGACTTCAGTTATGTTTGAACCTCTTGGTTTAGCACTGTTTACTTCATTGCAAATAGACCTTTTGAACTTGCATCAAAATTAACTCCAGCAAGCTTTCTACCAAATGGAAAAGCACTAGTTCTCAGCTGGTATGGTTTTCGATTTCAGGCGGCTGTCTCATCAAAACTCCCATTCAGTACTCTCAGATCCTTCTAAACATTTGCTACATGAAAGTGAATGGAGGTGAACAAGTGCCTTAGAGGTAGCCTTTGGCATAGCATAGACTCATAAGGCACAGAAGCAAACCCCTGGCCCACCGTTCTCATAATGAACCCAATTTCCATTGTCTTCTACGCCTTGATGATTCAAGTGTTTTCATCTAGATAAATGTTTTAAGGATCATCTCCACCTCCCCATCATATTGGTGGTGCAATAAATACAAAGATTACAGTATTGTCTCGGCCAGCACTGGTACAGTTCATGACTTATTATAAATATGATTTTTGTTTTTCAGTGTAAAGAGAGAATGAGACCTGTAAAGGCCGCACTGAAACAGTTAGACAGGCCGGAAAAGGGCCTTTCAGAAAAGGAGCAGCTGGAACACACCAGGCAGTGCCTGATTAAAATAGGAGACCACATCACTGAATGTTTGAAAGAATATTCAAACCCAGAACAAATCAAACAATGGAGAAAGTAAGCAATTCTTAATCATTTTCATTCATCTTCTCATCTGAAAACTAAACGGGGAATGGTAAAGATGGATACACAGTGCATCATAAACCTTTAAGTCAAATTATATAAACCCTAACCTAACATAGAAATCTATAGCATATTATAGGCCTCTCAGTCCACAATGTTGTGTCAACCATTCAACCTACTCTAGAAACTACTTTAGAATTTCCCTGCAGCCTACCTATGTACTTTTCTAAGTTCCATGTACCTAAGAGTCTCTTAAAAGATCCTATCTGATGCCTCTACCACCATCTCATTCCATGCATCCACCACTCTCTGTGTGAAAATCTTACCTCTGACATCCCCCTTGTACCTACTTCCAAGCCCATTAAAACTATGCCCCCTCGTGTTAGCCATTTCAGCCCTGGGAAAAAGTCTCTGGCTAACCACAGGATCAATGCCTTTCATCATCTTGTACATTTCTATTAGGTCACCTCTCATCCAAGAAGAAAAGCCAAGTTTGCTCAACCTATTCTGATAAGGCATGCTCTCCAATCCAGGCAACATCCTTGTAAATCTCCTCTGCACGCTCTCTATAGTATCCACATCCTTCCTGTAGTGAGATGACCAGAACTGAACACAGTACTCCAAGTGGGGTCTAACTAAGATCTTGTATAGCTATAACATTACCTCACAGTTCTTAAACTCAATGAGGAAGACCAATACATCATAAGCCTTCTTAACAACACTGTATACCTGCACAGCAACTTTGAGTGCCCTATGGACACAGACCATTGGCAATCCAAGTTCAAATAAAGATTAATCTTTTTCTTACCATCCCTAAAACACCACACGGTCTGGTGTTGGTTCAGTATCCCAGTTCAGCTTGCTGATACAACGGATATGTATTTTTGGTGCTGTGGTTTGTAGAGTGTGTAAGATGAGCACAATCTTGTGTTTACGACTCTGGTGAATAACCAGAGATGAATGGACTTGAATTCAACAGGTGAATTGTTATTACAAGTGTACAGCTGCATCAATAAAGCAAAGCTTAGCATCAGAAGATTTAAATCCAGCTGCAGCTGCCAATGGACATGTCAAAGATGAACAAAATTGCTCTTCCCTTGAACATTGAAGTATTATGGGTAAAACCTCTACCTCCAGGTGCTCATCTCCACTTTTGAATCTTCTATTCTGGCCAAATCCAATTGATCATACAGTATCATAGTGATTGTAGGGCAGAATGCTGCATCCAGTTCCATGAGTCAGGCACCAGTGTGGGAAATACTTTCAGATGTACTCAGCTAATTCACTCGTTGATTAAAAGGTAAAATACAGATGAAATACAATGGTTAGTGAAGGGCAGTAGCACCTAACTGCGCAGTGGTGGCTGTATGCAGCACTTCACTAGAGCATTTGGAGCTTTGTTTCAATGTGTGTAACAGCATTATGAATACTGTATGTTAATAGAAACATACCTGTCAACTAATAATTTTCACACATGAACCAACACATGACTACTTACCTTGTGCTGAGGTCAGCTACTCAGGCTCTACAAAGTACCTTTGTTCTCTCCAGCTGTGTATCGGCCCTACTATCAGAAATGTGCCTTCACCTTTTATCAGTTGAACTATCAATCTATTTCAGAAGCTTTGTCAGTTGAGCTCTCTGGTAACCGGTCACTGGAGAGATGCTGCTGAAGGTACTTTCTGAGAAGAAAAACCTGTTTATTTGCCCATTGATAAAAGCTGAATTTAAGTCATTTCCCTGTGAAAACTGAGTTTTCACCGAATTTCAAGGCAGTTGAGTTAAAGTGTTGCATTTTTAGAACTAGAGCAGAGCATATTTGACTTGTGTTGTAAGCAGTAAATTTAGTGTTATATTTTAAAGCTCTGTAATTTTTTTAAAATATTTCTAGAAATCTCTGGATCTTTGTTTCAAAGTTCACAGAATTTGATGCAAGAAAGCTGCATAAACTCTACAAGCATGCAATCAAGAAACGACTGGAGAATTCTCGGGTATGAGTACATCATTGTCAGTAGAAAGATCATTTGGCAAAATGTTATGTATATGACAGCTTCTGCAAATTCATTGCCCAAGATGGATTTATTCAAGTTTCTTTCCAAATATATATGTCATCATGGTCATACAAACTTCAGCACAGAGTTCACGGTATTTAGTGCCAACTAACAGGTGCTTAATTTCACTTTCACCCTCTGTCAGCCCCTCTCTTTGTTTGTTCTCTCTCTCATCATCCCCCCCCCCCCCCCCGTGACCTATTTATACAATAGCCTCTTAGGCCTTTTGTCAAATACCTTTTTCAAAGCTAAATACACTACATCTACAGGTTCTCCTCTGCTATCTGTCACTGTCACTCCCAAATAATTTGAGCAAATTTGTTGAATTTTCATTAACAAAGTGTTGACTAGATTTGACTAGCTTTCCTAAATCGAGTTATCTCCTCTTTGATTACTGACTCCAGTATAGGTGTTAACAAACAACTGTTCCCCACCTTGTCTTTCTCCCTTTCTTAACATGGCTATTTCCCAATCTTCTGCTCTCCCTTCACCAAAACTTTATTGCAAAACATTAGACTGTCCACCTAGGAGAATATATAATTAATAACAGGCTTTCTTGTGGTTTCTGTGGTCACTGCAGTCAGCTGCATCAATTAATTCTTAATTGTCACTTGATACATTATTTAGGTCTTTATCTAACCCTTTCCATTTGAATTCCAAACTTTTCTTGTCTCTATTTCATTAGAGTGAATGACTGGCTGATTCTCTGGAACATATTTTAGTACTTTCAAGATCACATTGTACAGATTTATCCATTCTATTATTTATTTGTTTTAGCTAGTGTGTGATTTCTGGCATGATGCTATCAGTATGATGGTCACTTCATTCTCTGCCACAGTGTCTGTCTGCACATTTCTCAATCCTGGGATGCAGCTAAAATGTCATAACTTTGCAGACGTATTACAGCTGAATCAAGATGACTTCTTAAACATTCTGTTGAAGAATAGGAAACTATAGCGCTAACTTTTTAGAATATTTCTAGAGTGGAAGCTAGTCTTTCCATTGAAGACATTGTTCAATCTTTGTGCTTGTGTTTTGTGTTCCAGCATAACGATCAGCACAGTAGTGCTCTTGGTACCCAGCATGCCAAACTCTCAGGTATGGCCCCAAAGTAATTTTCTTATGCCTTTTGGAAAAATACATAAAATATTTTAAGTTGGCTTACAGCTTTCAGTGAAAGTTTAAGGGTGACCTTTTGTGCTTCATTGTTGTGAGTATGTAAGAAATTGAGAAGATGGGTTAATCCTGGCTCCATTTTTTTTTTGAACAGAATCTGAAAAACCCAAGGAGAATTCACACAATGATGACAGCAGTAGGGATAGTCATTCATCTGAAAGGCACCATTCATCTCATTATCACGATCATCATCGAGATCGTCACCATGGTGATTCCTACCGAAAAAGTGATTCCTCAAGAAAGAGACTGTATTCGTCATTTAGCAATGGCAAAGACCACCGGGACAGAGATCATTACCGAACAGATAGCAGGTACATTGAGACAGGTTGCCTTCTTTTAAAGATAAGCTGTTATGGAACACTTAAGCTTTGGAAAATCTATATCAAAGTTTGTTTATATAATGCTTTTTGGCAGTGGCAGGATAAAAATTGTAAGATAAAGTTGAGTCTAGTTGGTTTTTGAAAGTTAGTCAATTTTTGCTTGAGAATTGGCAGCCATGTAGTAATGCAGAAGAAAGGCATTTGGGTCATCTTGTCAAGGCCAACTAATTTTTTATAGCTCTGTATTTTCTGCTACAAATGTTTATAGGAGATTTTTCTTAAGAGGCAGCAGTCTTGGCCCCGTCTACCTCAGATAGCAAGCACCTTGTAACACTTCCAAGAAAACTTTTTTCCCCCCAAATCTCTCTCTAACCATTTTAAATTGATGTTGTCTTCATTGATATCCAAGAACATTGCCCCATCCACCCCTTTAAAACATAATTGCAAAAAGAATTCCATTAGACTACAAGACAGAGGAGCAAAATTATGCCATCGGCTCATCGAATCTGCTCTGCCATTCCATCATGGCTGATTTATTATTCCTCTCAACCCCATCCTCCTGCCTTTCCCTTGCAACCTTTGACGCCCTGACTAATCAAGAACCTCTAAAACTCTGCTTTAATGAAAACCAGTTACTTGGCCTCCATAGCCATGAGTTCCACAGATTCATCACCTACTATTCATTACTCATTTGCCTTCCCGGCATCAGAGTTCAAAGTATATATATGTCACCATATACAACCCTGAGTTTTATTTTCCTGACGGGCATACTCAATAAATCTATAGAATAATAGAATCAATGAAAGACAGCTGAACTTGGGTGTTCAGCCGGAGTTCAGAAGACAGCAAACTGCAAATATAAAAGGAAAGAAATAATAATAATAAGCAATAAATATCAAGAACATGAGTTGGAGTCCTTAAAGGTGTGGGAACATCTCAATGATGGGGCAAGTGGGTGTGAGTCCTAAGGTTTCTGTATCTTTCTGTGGTAGCAGTGAGAAGAGAGAATGTCCTGGGTGGTAAGGGTACATCCACAAACGAATTTCAAGTACTTTATTCACTCTCAATATTTATCTTGCCAAAATAGAAAATCTGTGCATGTGCTGTTCAATAGAGCTAGCACTTCCATGAAGCCTTTTACATCCTCAGGGTATCACTAGTTACCTCAATACCCTGAATTAATTTAGTCACTTTAGGGAGGGAGCCCAAGCCACAGATATGCATAAACCATAAAACATATTGGCAAAGTTGGGCCATTCAGTCCATCGAATCTTCTGTCATTCCATCATGGCTGTTATATTATCCCTGCCAGCTCCAATCTCTTGCCGTATCCCCATAACTGTTGACACCCTTATGAATCAACAACCCACCAATCTCTGTTTTAAATATATCCAGTGTTGCCACATATACAATAAATCTATCAATTTAGAACTGTATCTATATTTACATGAACTTCAAAAGTAACCCTGATCTCTTCCAATTTTACAGGTATCACAGTGAAAGTAAGCATAGAAAACTTGATGAACACAGAAGTCGGGATCACCGTTCTGGTCCAGACACCAGTTCAAAGGAGAGTCGCTCACATGCTGACCATAGATCTCACTCGGATCACCGTTCAAGTTCAGAGCATCGATCTCATTCGGATCACCGATCCAGTTCAGAATACTCAGGCCATCACAAATCCTCCAGGGATTATAGATACCACTCAGACTGGCCAGTGGACCACAGACCATCTGGTAGTGGTCCAAGATCTCCCTTGGATCAGAGATCTCCATATGACTCTAGATCACCATTGGAACATAGATCTCCCCTTGAATATTCCTCTGATCACAAAAGTACCCCAGAGCACATCTGGAACAGCCGTAAAACATAACGGCACGAGACTTCGTGTCTTCACCCAATGCAGCCATAAAAAAAGTGAACACAATAAATGCCTTATGTGACTTATAGCAGAAAAAAGATGCTTCTCGAGCAGTAATATTGTTACTCCTCCTTACAGGTTGCAAGGTTGTTATCTCAAGAAGAAAATATTTTTGTATTGAGGTTAATGCTGCACTGTGCTACAACTTTGTGGCATGTTTTGTTCCTGTTTTTTTAATTCAAAGGTGGACATGTTTACTACTGCATATATTAGAACACTGCCCCGAACACACTGGATCATAGAATTAATTCTCCTCAGACATGGAGGGTTTCAACCTCATCAACCAGAATTATGTGTTGAAGAACAAATTTAAATCCACGCAAATACACAAGATTATGCAGGAATTTAGGAGCGGAGTAAAAATTTAGACTGTTCAGAAGGCAGAGGACGCTAGTACACCTCCCAAAGTTATTTGTATTGAGTCTGTTTACATTTTACACTGCGACCACATTGCCCAGTTCTTGGCAAGCTTGAATATTTAAATTCTGTACTTACAACTGTAAAATATTTTGTTGATCAATTGTAATGCCTTTGAAAATATACTACTGTAAATTATTGTAAATTTAGTGGATCGAATCTGAGCTTTTTTTCTTCTCAGGCTTTTTTTGACTACTTTCCTTTCCCCACCAGCTCAGGCCTTCACATCATGAGTATAAAATCCATGTACTACAGTTTTTAATGAATTGTCATTGAAATCACTGTTTAGAATGTAAAATGGGAAAGGGAAGATCAATTCAATTATATCTAGTCCTGTAGTACTTTTTTATTGATAACTTGTATTAGAAATGTGTTTATTTACTTTAAACTCAGTGTTGTGATTGCTGTAGTAACTAAATAGGAGAAATTCCTTAAAATTCAGATGTCAAATTATAGTTTGAGATACATTTTATAAACAGATCTACTTCTCCCCCCCCCCCACCTTAAGATTCCATTTACAGCAAAAACAATAAAATGAGGTGAATTTGATATATCATCTTCCCTATTCTTTTCCCTACTAAAACAGGCAATAATATGAAACGTGCTATGCAGTCAGATGAATTTCCAATGCATTGGTGAACTGGGGAAACTATATGGTGTTATAATGCACACCGATGTAAATATCTGCTATATATTACAAAGTAAATTTACAGAGAATGATGTGTGAATTCCTGACATCTTTTTCACCCTGGAAGAAAAATGTCAGATTTGTACAAACCAACACATTCATTATCAGTCTCTCTTCCCATCCCCTTTATTTCTCCAGAAAGTATCACAGACTTTTTAATAAAGTAATTTTGTAACTCTCCCTTGCAAATGTGTGCTTTAACTTTGGTCAAAAATAAAAATTACAAATGTGCCAAGTAATAACGGGGTAGACAGTATAGCTGTGAATAAATTACACAGTGAACTAATGTAGAGATGTAAATATAGTTTGTATGTGCAAATACTGGGGAAAAAAATCTAATCTCTGCTATTCGCTTTCATGTTTCCCAGCCCTAAGAATGACGATGGATTGAGAAATAGGCAACATTTATTTGCATAACAAGGTATATGTTATACTTTGGGCGCCATGGTAGTGCTGCGGTTAGCGTAACGATTTTACAGCTTGGGGCGTTGGAGCTCAGAGTTCAGTTCCAACGTCATATGTAAGGAGTGTACATATTCCCCATGGAATCTGTGGGTTTTCTCCAGGTACCGGTTAGTAGGTTAATTGGTCATTGTAAATTGTCCTGTGATTAGGATAGAGTTAAATCTGGAATTGCTGGGTGGTGCGGCTGGAAGGGCCTATTCCGCACTGTATCTCTAAATTAAATAAATAAATATTTTTGCAGTTCCACAAAACTTTGTGTGTCGTTAACAGACTGGATGAATTATATCCTGTTATTATACTTATGAATGAATAAAGGAAGGAAAGCTGTGCTTCAGAGTTCAGATGAAGTATTGACTCTTAAAAATCAATTTTTTTTCCATCTCCTGGAGTGTTCATTGAAATGATCTTGGGAATACCGCAGTGATTTCTATTAATTTTACTTGTGATATGAACCAATGGATAAACCATACACTAAAGCTACTTTTTATGAAAAACTGTTTTATTGACTAACAATAATTATATTAAGGTAAATATTGCAGCTTTTGGAAAACATTAACTATTTCTATATTACTTAATCTTTTAAGTAATGTAGATCAGTCATGTTTATGAAAGATGATCTTTAATTGGATGAATTGGATTAAACAGATGAATATTTTAAAACTTAATATGCTAAATTTGTAAAAAAAAACTTTGAACAAAATATTCTGTGAAAAGCCAGTATACCTTTCAGTAATAAGACTCATCAATTGTATTTATTTACTGTAAAGTTTCATTAATTCTTCCTATAAAAGAGGCTGAATTGTTTGATTAGCAGAGGAAATACTGGTAGAACTTCCAAGCCATTAGAAGGATCTTTTCTAAAAATCCAAATGATGCACACACACCAACAGGAGAACATCAGACTCAACTCAAGTAATCAGCCTACCTATCACCAAATCAAATGTGTATTGTTACTTTTGAGGAGGGGCAACAGATGCTTAATGGACTCTAGTTTTTGGTAACACTGCTGTTATCAGGCTGAATTGGAAACTAATCATACTGCAAAACCCTGCAAACCAAGCATTGATTTTTTTTTAAGCAAGCTTGTTACCATTTTACAGATTGTGATTTTAAGTTATGAGGTTGATGGGAGAGCTGAAATGCACTTATTAAAATGAAGTTTGTAATACTTTTGATTGAGGTAATGATAATGCAAAATGGGTTTTTAAATTGAGGATTATTTAAAGCTTTGTCCACCATTGATCTCAGTTATACCTCATCTTTTTAGTGTTTTTTTTAATGGCATGAATTGCTCTGGTAATTGAAGTCCTCATCAAGCTGCTGATTAGATTGCTGAAGACCACGGTAGTGATTCAGTGACAGCAGTTTACTGAAGATGGACCAGATGCAGTCTGGTCATTGCTGAAAGTTGAGTGGCTAACCTTCCATTGTTTTCACTGTAAATTATTGACCAATGTGAACCTTCCTGTAGCTTTTCAACTACAGAATATGCTGCAATTTTCACTCAACAATTTCAAGCTTGCTCTGACAGCTCATGATTTTTTTTTTAAAAAGTGCCAAATAAAGATCAACATACACAAAATGCTCAGCATGTCAGGCAGCATCTATAGAGGGGAATAATACAGTTGCCATTTGGGTCAAGACCCCTCATCGGGACTGCCAAATAAATTGATGAATGGTAGGAAATCAAGGAATTGGCATGTTTGCATATTTGCTGGCTTAAGTAGTGTGTTTTTTTTTGGTGTCTTTAGTTCAATATGTAGCACACAATATTGAATTCACAAGTTTATATTTTTAAAAAATCTGAATTATTTTCCCCAAATTTTGCATTAGGGTATTTTCCACCTCCATGTTAAACAGCATCTAAGGTAAAGACAATGATACTAATGTCCAAGTAAGTGACTCCATGTTTTCACATCATTCATCTATCTATACTTTAATTCAGCAGAAGAACATTATTAGTTCAGAACTGAGATGAGGAATTTCTTTAGCCAGAGGGTGGTGGATCTGTGGAATTTGTTGCCACAACTGGATATGGAGGCCAAGTCTACGTATATTTAAGATACAGTTTGATAAGATTCTTGGTTGGTCAGGGCATGGTGGGTTACAGGGAGAAGGCAAGAAATTGGGGCTAAGAGGGAAAATGGATCAGCCAAGATGATATGGTGGGGCAGACTCAATGGGCCAAATGTTCTAATTCTCCTTATCAAGAAGACCAACATAAGCTTTCAGAAATTAATATTCTTGTCATAAAATGAATTTGTCAATCACCTATAATAAATGCAGTAACATGTTCTACAGGGTGTTTGTCAGCCATTCATTTGCATGAGATTAGTCTCAGGCAATTTTTAAACAAATATTTTAATGTTGGAAGTAAATCTGTAGTGGATGTGTTTATACCTTCTATCATTACTTCTGCCTTTAAACTCTTCTTATCACCCTCTAATTGTGTTTGTTTTCTTTAATGCTTTACTCAACAGTTAATACCTGCAGTCAGATATTACAAGTGTATTGTTGGACAAATAAGCACCAATCATTTGGTTGACAGAACTAAAGTTGTCAAAATCTGTGGGCTTTGTGAAGCCTGGTTTTCAGAGAGATCTGAGTACTTTTGTACAGGTACTTGAGATGCAGCCTGGAATGGTCCTGTGGTGAGCATTGGTACATAAATGCCTCTCAATAGTACTGCTTAATGAGAGATAATTAGCCAGCGATGGTGTCCTGCTTTTGGTGGACATTGAGTAAATGGGCAGTTTTGCACTATCAGTGTTACTAGGTAAACACAAGAAACTCTGGATGCTGGAAATCCAAAGTAACATACATATGAAATGCTGGAGGAACTCAGCAGGTCAGGCAGCATCCATGGAAATGGACCGAGACCCTTCTTCAAGCTTTTCCATGCATGCTGTCTGACCTGAGTTTTTTCAGCATTTTATGTGCGTTATATGGTGGCAGTTCGGCTAGAGACATTCTAGAGTGCAACTCTTCACACATCCAAGGTATGGTACTGGTCCCATAGTCTCTTTGTGTGTTTCTTATTATTACATGGAATCGTACACATTGTCTACAATCAAACTTGGCTTTTATCTATTATGGTGGGGAGGCTAATAAGAATTATATGCTCTGGGTATCTGGCTGAATGTCCTTATAAATGCTTCAACCTTTGGTACTTATGCTGGCCAACCATCACTGGTGATGGGATGTTCTTTGAGCTGCCTCTTCCCCTGAACTGTTTAATTGATGATGATGCAACCAGTTGGAATGTTGTCTGTGGTACATCTGTAGAAATTTGCTAGTCTTTGATGGTATGCCATATCTCCTTAAACTCCTAATGAAATATAGCCACTGATGTGCTTTCTTTGTAATTGCATCAAAAATTGGACCCGTGATAGATCTTCAGAGATATTGACACCTAGGAGCTTGAAACGGCTCTCCCTCTCCACTCAGTGTTGATACATCAATGAGGTCTGTTGGGTGTTTCCTCAACTTCTTCTTGAAGTCCACAATCAATTCCTTGATATTATTGACATTGAGTGCAAGGTTATTCTTGCAACATCACAACCAGCTGATCTATCTCCCGTATCCCTCCTTGTCATCATCTGAGAGGATCATTGGAATATACTCATTGCTTATAATAAAATAATAATCTTAAAACCTATCAAGCAACTATTATCCCAGTTCAGGGTTTGTTAATAGGTGATGTTCTTGTACTTCAATGTACTTAAACATTTACACTATATAATGAGGTGAACAGGATAGCGAACCATTCAAATTTGTTATGTTGAATAAATATTTTAAACAGATTGTTTTAAAATCAATTAAATATACAGTAGGTTAACAACAAAAATGTAAATACAAATATTTTAAGTCACTTGTTAGATTTTATCCTGGGGACTTTATTTAATGTCAACCTGGGTGGCAGTGTCAGGATGCTTTTCTCTATGGAAACAGAAAACCTACAGCACAATACAGGCCCTTCTGCCCACAGTGCTGTGCCAAATATGTAGGTACTTTAGAAATTACCTGGGGTTACCCATAGCCCTCTCTTTCTCTAAGGTCCTTTGGACAAAGAATGCCATAAATCAAAGTGTCTGAGAAGACAACAGAAACCACTTTTGAGGAATCTCCCTTCATATATGACCTCATAACATCAGAGAAAATGTGTTTTTAGATTAGATAGTCAAAGTAAGGTGCCAATCAATGTCTCCTCTTATCAATTTCTTTTTAAAGCTTAATACTTGCCATCTCAATAAATAAAATGGGAGGAATTATTTTACAATGTATTGCTTCTAGTATTTTTTGTTCAAATTGTAAATTTAATGCTGTATCCATAGATCTGAAAATTGAATGGATGTTTAACTCAATTTTGAAAATCGGCATGGAATCTCCCTGCACCATTCTTTTATCCTGAGAAAAGGTTTCAGCCTGAATTGGCAACTGCTTATTCATTTCAATTGATGCTGCCTGACTTGCTGAGTTCATCCAGCATTTTGTGTCAGTTGCTTTGAAACTCCAGCATCTGCAGACTTTTTTTGACTTTGTCATTTTTTTTGGTGCATTGCATATCCGAGTAGCTCACTTAGGGGAAATCATGTCCATTTCTCCTCCAGTCTATAACTTTATTTTGAACCTTTAATTTCTAGTTAGTGATCTAGTTACCAATGGAAACAATGTGCATCCTTTATGTGCATCACAGTTTTGAATATTTAGATTTCCCTTTAAATTTTCTCATTCACAAGAGAACAATCCCAGTTTCTTAAAACTTTCAATAGGTCCTGTGTGCTAGGCTAGTCTGGGAGATTGCTCTGCTGTAATGAAATAATCGGTATGGCAAGTAAAACAAAGTTTTTCATTACACCTCAGAGCTATTACAAGAATAAACAGAAAACATTGGTAAGTAAATTGTCTTATGTCCATGCTTATTAATGCAACATCAAAGAATGCAAGTGTGAGCCAAGGATAACAGCACTAACACGAAACAGAAGGAGCTTGGGATCCACATCCATAGATACCTCGAAGTTGCACACTTTGGATGGTTAAGAAGATGTATGTTATGTCAGTCTTCATTAGTCAGGGAACTGGGTGCAAGAACCACTAGGTGTTATTGCAGCTCTATAAAATTCTGGTTAGACTGCACTGGGATTATTGTGTTCAGTTCTGGTTGCTTTATTATAAGAAGGATGTAGAAGCTTTACAGAGGGTGATTACCAGGATGCTGCCATGACTAGACTAGGTCTCAAAAGCTTAGATTGAGCAAGTTAGGACTTTTATCTTTGGAGTGAAGGAAGATGAGAGATGACTTAACAGACTTTCCCAGGGCAGAAATGGTTAAATGCAGAGCATAATTTTAAGGTCATTGGAAAAAAGCATAAGGTGGGGGGGGGGGGGGTTGAGGTGGTATGTCAGATATAAGTTTTTGACTTGCAGAGAGGTGGGTATGTGAAATATGCTGCCAAGGGTGATGGTAGGTGCAGATTAGGTACATAATAGGAAACTAGAGGAAGAAAATCTGGGAGGAATGGGTTTGATCTTAGAGTAGGTTGCAGGGTTGGCTCAACATTGTGGGCTGAAGGGCCTCTATTATACTGTTGTCAACCCCAGAGATTCTGAATATGCATTTTGTATGTGGGTGTGTGTTGGTCTGTTCACATCCTTTAGTTGTTAGAGGCTTTCTCTCTATACCCAGCTACCTTGAG
The DNA here is from genome assembly GCF_030144855.1 of Hypanus sabinus. Classification (NCBI taxonomy): domain Eukaryota; kingdom Metazoa; phylum Chordata; class Chondrichthyes; order Myliobatiformes; family Dasyatidae; genus Hypanus; species Hypanus sabinus. Next base: position 16,475,187 of record NC_082710.1, on the reverse strand, counting down.
CTCATGAACTTCCTACCTAAATTCTGCTTTCCACCTGCCAAAGGCTCTCCTCAGAGCTCAGCATTATTGTTCATCCCATTGGTTTTCCATCCAGTATTCTATGGCCTAATACCGTTTTTTTTACAATTAGGACATTAGATGATTCCTAGTTTTTTATTTTGTTTAGCAGCTCTGGTCTAGTAATAATCTACGCAAAATAATTTAAAGTGCTTAGGCTGGAAATGTTAATAAATGAATAGCAACATGAACATCCACAAGTGCACTGTTTTGAGCTGCACATTGTTACTTAATAGAATGTTGTTTTTTAGTTTTATATCCAATGTCAGCATCTTGCATTTCCAAACCACACATATGTGCAGTCTAAACCATTTCCAACTGCCAGCACAAAGTCCCTTAACCAGAGACTGTGTTCTACGGCATCTAGAGGTCACTCATGATTTCAGCTGATCTGTTCATTATAAAAGCCAAGCACGTACTGCATGTTTACATCGAGGAATTAGACCTTCATGTTTTTCATTATTGCCTTGATTGTTATTGTGGCATCAGCTGGTTTTTAAATAGAGGAAAATACAAGGGCAAGGTAACCTATAAACTCACTTTCAAGGACTCTACAACTCATTCTCAGTATTATTTTAAATTATTATTTGCAATTTCTTTTGCAAATTGGTTATCAGTCTTTGAAATTTTTCATTGTATTTTTCTGTTCTGCCATGAATGCCTGCAAGAAAATGAATCTCAAGGTAATCTGTAGTGAGATACACGGTACGTGCCTTAATCATAAATTTATTTTGAACTTTGAGTAGGCTGAAGTGGGTGAATGATGGATATTTAAACATTCTAATAAATTCAAGCGAACTTTTTTCAAAAACAAAGTTAGAGCACTAACTAGATTCCAAGAATTCTGACAAAGCTGGATGGCATCCCAAAAGAACAGTATTTTTTCTCCCCTCGGTATTTCATTATTTGCTTTTGCACAATTAAGTTTCTCTCATTTTGGATTCAGATTTTGATCTTTCTTCCCTTTTGCAGACAGGAAATAACAAAGGCTGGAAGCTTGCTGACCAGATGGAAATATGACTCAATACGATATTGATCTGTTCCCTCCTCCTGCTGGAATCCTGCTTGGCCTTTGTTAGCAGGCTGCTGCGTCAGTAATGAATCGCAATCGAAAACCCCTTATTATTAGCTTGGATCTTTCAGTTATTCCAATACTGTACGTGGTGAAGTGTGTTCACTGACCTAATAGGATGTACCAGGAAATAAAGGTTTGCTAGCTCATGTACTAACTAATCACCCAGTCATATTTCCCTGAATAGGCAGTTCAAACCAGACATTATAAGGAAGAGCTTGAATTGGTTAGGACTCCACCCTCCCCCTAACACAGGAGAATGAAGGGAGATTTGACAGAGGGGTATAGATGGGTAAATGCAAGCAGGCTTTGTCCACTGAGGTTAGGTGAGCCTAGAACTAGAGAGCATAGATTAAGGGGAACAGGAGGGCGACCAGAGGGTGGTGGGACTGTGAAAAAAGCTGTCAGCTGAAGTGCTGGAAGTTTGGCTAAGTACATGGATATGGAGATGTTATGGTCCAGGTGCGGATCAATGGGACTAGGCAGATTAATAGTTTGGTACAGACTAGAGGGGATGAAGGGCCTGGTTCTGGGCCGTAGTGCACTACGACTGTTCTATTAGCAGTGAATTAAGACCATAAGATATAGGAGCAGAATTAGGCTATTCAGTCCATCGAGTCTGTTCTGCCATGATGTAATTCTATCATGGCTGATCCCCGATCCTACTCAACCCTATACATCTGCCTTCTCACCATATTCTTTGATGCCCTGACCAATCAGGAAACTATCAATTTCTGCCTTAAATACATGCACAGACTTGGCCTCCACCGCAGTCTGTGGCAGAGCATTCCACAGATTGACCACTCTGGCTAAAAAAAATTCCTCCTTACCTCTGATCTAAAAGATTGCCACTCAGTTTTGAGGCTGTGCCCTCTAGTTCTGGATATCCCCACCATTGGAAACATCCTCTCCACATCCACCTTATCTAGTCCTTTCAACATTTGGTAGGTTTCAATGCGATATCCCCACATTCTTCAAAATTCCAGTGAGTACAGGCCCAAAGCTGCCAAATGCTGCTCGTATATTAACCCCTTCATTCCTGGAATCATCCTTGTGAACCTGCTCTGGACTCTGTCCATAACAACTCATCCTTTCTGAGATATGGGGCCCAAAACTGTTGACAATATTTGTTGAATTATTCATATATTGAATTTGTTCAGTGTAATCAAACCAAGGTTGCAGGTTAAATTGTACTCTAAGAGACCAAAAGCATTCTCTTGAATTTAGGTCTCTTATATGGATTTCACTATGCTGGTAATGAAGAACAGAAATACGTAAAGCAACTTTGCAAATTATCAAATATTGGTTTAGCTAATGACGCCACTAAGAAACAGACGAACTACACAACCCCCACATCTCTGATAATTATGAAGTTATGCAAATGTTACCCATTCTTTAACAACATTCATGTTGAAGGCATAATTTAGGCAGCTCAGTAAGCATGACTCTATTAAACACCAGCAACCTGGGTTCATTTCCAGCTCTATCTGTAAGGAGTTTGTATGCCCTACCCATGACAACGTGGGGCACTGATTTCCTCCTACATTCCAAAGACGTATGGGTTAGTAGCTTAACTGGTCACATGGCTGCAGAAGCCTGCATCTCTTAAAAAATAAAAATTTTCTCCATCTGTATAATGAGACATTCAGCAAATCAGTTTAACACAAGACAGACACTAGGTGCACACTTCCTAACAGAACTTTAATGCATGTTTGACTTGAATACACAAACTTCAACTCTGAAAGACTAAGGGAGGGCAAGTACAAAATCAGGTGGTACACAAGTGAAATTGCTCAACCTCACTAGCAGGACCAGAATTTTATCACAAAAGAGAAGTCAGGCATAAAACATTAGGGGCTCAACAATGACTCAGTATCTGACTGATAACTTCCATACCTTGTTCTGAAGAGAAAATACATCCTTTTACCATGATAAATATGCTAAGTTATAGTGCAGTTTCCAGTTCAGTTAGCAGCTACATAATAAACACTCACAACTCGTAGGCCCCATTGATAAGTTCACCTTGTGTAAGCACACCTTTATGAGGAGGTGTGGGGATTTACTCAAGTATTTACTGTCACCAATTTGAAAATAAATAATTCCAACACCATGTATGAATAGATCTGTTAGAAAATAGTTGACAGACCCTTCCTGAAATAAGACTAGGTGACTGGTTGTCATCTTTGGAGGTGGATACTTTATCTTACACACTGACAGGATGGCAAATTGTTAGTTGGAAGGTGCTACCTGGAAAATTCAGCACCTATACAGAGCACACTTTTGATCGCCTCAGTTAGAGTTGAATTAAACTATCCGTAGACATTGGCAAGATTATTTCCACAGTTTATGCAATTTTGATGAGAACAATTCACACATTAGCTGACTTTTACTTAGCAAGATCAAAGCTTGTGAATTTGAGAAACCATTGGGGCAATTTACCGGAGTTTCACTGTACTGTTTGCCAACAGGGCCAGAATGAATAAGGAGAAAGTGCTGTAAATGTGAAGGGCAGGGGTGAATAACTTGCATTTCCTCATTCAAAAACACATCAGCGAGGAATCAGACACATGAAAATAAAGCACGATACTCTTAACTAGTTAAAAACAGACCAGTTAAAGCCTGAAAGCAACATTTTCACCAGCTGAACCTTAAAAGACGAAGGAGTATAAAGATTTAACAAAACTAGATCTTCCATTACTATTGAAACTTGAAGAGACAATTATTGTGGAAGTACCTAGAAAAAAAATTTACGGGCTTGGAATGAAAACTTTGAGTTTTTTTTTTGTTTAGAATTTCTAACAAAGGTTTGAAAGGAGGTTCTGTGGGGCAGTGATTGAAAAGGATAACTAACACATCACAATATAAAAGGTATTTAAGACCTTTTGTTTAATAGTCACAAATTAAGATTTTGTAATCACTGGTCACCTGAACACTGAAGTAACTCAAGTGCAATCCACTAGGTGGCACCACTAACACAGCAGAGCGAACATCAGAAATAGCACAGAATCTGCTCTGTTTTTCTAGCAGGACATTTTGTTTATAAATAAGTTAACTATTTACATACTTAGACAATCACCGCTTATACAAACAGTTATCCATTTTGAAACCAAGAAGCATAACTGGTAAACCTTCGGAGACTGAATATCGAACTCTGACAGCTATGAACACCTTTACCGGCAGCTATTTTAAGTATCAATAAGTAGAAACATAAAGTGCCCTTTGTAACAACAGACCCTAACTGTAGGGCCATCAACTCACAACTTGCAAAGTAACTTTCAACAAAAAAAGTATATAATACTACAACTGCATTTGTATGAACTTACACAACAAATTACACAATATGTACAGTCTTGTTTGCTCAGGATTGCCATCCTGTCATATATACTGTATATACATATATACTTTTCTGAATATATTATAACAATATATATTTAATATTTATGTAAACTAAAAAAACCTACAAAAACACAATCACAATAAAGGAAAACAGTCCAACGTAAATGTTAAATAATACACCAGTGTTCTGGGCAACTTTGTTACCCCTGGGGAAAATATGCCACCGTTCTCTCTTTGGATGCAATGTCTCCAGGTCTTGGAGTGCACTATAAGCTGCAGCTGTAAAGTTTGCATCTCCGGTTGTCAGTAGGTCAAAAACACAGGAGTGAAAATAGACGTCCTTTACTTGGATTTTCTCATGGCATTTAGCGGTTGCGCTCTCTAATGTGTAAGCAGCTTTAGGCTGGGCCGGGGGGTGGTGTGGATGGCTTTGACTACTGGCCGGTAGAGGGAGGTGGCCACCTTCGTCGATGCGCTCATTCATGGGGCAGCCACGAGCACAAAGCTGCAGTCCCTGGCTGTCGTCCTCATTCAGCGCCAATTCCTCAGGCATCCTCAGAGCGAATGTTAAGTAATGCCCCACCTGCCGCACGATTACCGTCATTCCTATGTATTTTGCGTGCACCTCCACGTGTTTGCCAATGGCTTTCTCCACTATCCACAGAGTCTTTATCCAGCCATTTCCCACTGTTGTACCGTCTATGAACGCTGCAGGCAGATCATCAGTCATGGCTTGGTAAACCTTCTGATCGGTACAGTCATGATAGGTTTTGAAAATGATGGTTATCTGAAAGAAATTAAAACCATGCACACTCAGTGTGTATTAACAAATACCACAGAGAATACCCAAGTAAATCTTTTCTTTGAGGGATGACTTCAAACATCAGGATATGGTGCACTGTAATATATTGTACTTTGTTTGTAAATGAGAGCGATAGAGCTGTCCCAAAATTTCCAACAGTACTGAGTTTAAAATCGGTAAAGTGCAAATTGCTATCCCCACCATAAGACACAAGAGCAGAAGTAGGCCAACTGGCCCATCGAGTTAGCTCTGCCATTCCATCATGGCTGATATACAATTCCTCCTAACACCATACTCCCACCTTCTCCCCTTCTCACCGGTCCTGGTGCTTGTCCTGAGACCAGTAACAGACAAAAAAAGAGGGCTCACTGGTGCTCCTGCTAATTGCTGTGAAAACTTGCAACATGCAACATATTGTATGAACATGACATTGACCTCCTGTGCCAATTCTGCCTTGATATGTTGCAGCTCTGTAAAACCCTTGGAATATTGTGTTCAGTTCTGGTCACCTCATTACAGGAAAGATGTGGAAGCTCAGAGAGGGTGCAGAGGAGACTTGCCAGGATGCTGTCTGGGTTTGAGAACATGTCTTAGGGGATAAGGTTGAGCAAACTTGGACTTCTTCTCTGGAGCAAAGGAGGACGAGAGGTTAGTTGATAAAGCTGTACAAGATGGTAAGAGATGATAGACATCGGTTTTTCCAGAGCATAAATGACTAATTTGAGTGGGTATAATGTTAAGGTGACTGGTGAAAGTATGGGGGGCGGTGGGAAAGAGTGTCAGAGGCAATTTGAGTTTTTATTTACAAAGACCGTGGTGAGTGCATAGAACACACTGCCAGGGATGGTGGTTGAGGAGCTACATTAAAGGCATTTAAGAAACTCTTAAGATGGGTGATAGAAAATTGGAGAGCTCTGTGGAAGGAAGGTTAGATTGATCTTGGGGTAAGTTTAAAGGCTGGCATAACATCATGAGCTGAAGAACCTGCTCTGTGCTGTTATATTCTAATACACAAGACCATAAGATGTAGGAGCAGAATTAGGCCATTCGACCCATCTATCTGCTACACCATTCCATCATGGCTGATTTATTACCCCTCTCTTTTCTCCTGTCTTCTTTGAAATCCTAACTAGTCAACCTGTTTGAAATGTACCAAATAATTTGGTCTCCACAGTTGTCTGTGGCGAAGAATTCCATAGAGAAATGACATACCTAACAAACCAGTCCCAATACTGCAAGGGAAGGAAGGTTTGTTACCCACCCATTCCACCCCCTCCTCCCACCCTGGGATTGTTTGATGTTCTCCCCACATATCAGGACGTAGGTGCAAATGAATGGATGATGGTTACTTGGTGGGCAAAAGAGTGTGCATTGATGAGAAAGCATAGGAATGTATTTATACATATATCCACATAAGTCTTAACTTTAGGGGCAATACACACAGGTCAAATATTGAGACCTTTACTTCTGTCACCCAGATGTAATACATGGCAAATCACCATTTTCCTTCTAAACACAGACGTAATAATTAAACTTGCAGTTCTGTAATCAGAATTCCACCTTATGTGTACCCATTAAATTACTGGGATCTCATGTGCTTGGCTAATTCTTTGAAAATGGTTAACACTAAGAACATTTTTGCAGGTTCAGGGTCAATTAGATACATCTGATGTATAGAAGAGGAATTTTAAAATGGTGCTGGGTTGAATCAACAATTCATTTAAATGGATGCACTGTGCCCACATCATGGGTTCTAAAAAAGACATCATGGGTCCTATTATACACTTATTTTAAAACAATACTTTCATCCAGTAGTGAAGCGTCGCTGGTTATGTGCAGAATGACTTCTGATATACAGTCAGCGGCCAGTTTATTAGTTACCTGCTGTACCTAATGGAAGTATTCTCTGAACAGCTGCTGTTGCCCATCCACGCGAAGGTTCAACATTCGGATACACACCACCGTTGTAACCTGTGATTATTTGAGTTACTGTCACCTTGAACCAGTCTGACTATTTTCCTCTGACCTCTCTCATTAACAAGGAGTTTTTGCCAACAGAGCTGACTCTCGCTGGATATTTTTGTGTTTGCTGCTCTGTAAACTTCAGAGACTGTTGTGCGTGAAAATCCCAAGATTTCAGCAGCTTCTGAGATACCTAACGCACCCCGTCGGGCACCAACAAATATTCCACGGTCAAAGTCACTTCGATCACATTCCTTCCCCCATTCTGATGTTTAATCTGAACAACAACTGAACCCTTTGACCATGTCTGCATGTTATTATGCATCGGGTTGCTGCCACATAATGGGGTGGTTAGATATTTGCATTAATGAACAGACATACAGGTATACCTGACAAATTGGCCAGTGAGGGTATAAAACTCATAAAATGGAAATGAGTCTCATAAAAATATGATCAACTGGCATAAATGGGATTGAATGCATTTTCATGATTACGCGGTGTAATCCTTAGTAAACTGATCAGTTCAAACTCAATGAACATTTCTTCATATCCAAAGGGCGTATATAGAATACAATACCAATAAATGCAGAGATTTATTAAGTAGGTTTTGAAACTTTCCTATTGAATGGGAAAAAAAACCTTACAAAATAGTTAATTATTTGGGAGTTCATCAAGATGTATTTGTGTATGCAACACACAGAGGAACTAAAATAAGTCATGACAGATCTTGCTGGCATTGAAATGGATCTTCAGATTGGGTCATAGAAACCCATTTGAAGAATCACAATTCACATCCCACAATTACGCCTTTAATAAACCTTTCCAAACATCTATGACAATCAGGATTTTTATTCCAAATATTTAAAACATAGGAGTAGGGATTTTCCTGTAATTGGAAAATGCACGCCTACATTTGCCAATTTAACTGGTTTAGCGACAGCACTGGGGCTGACATCTGTGTTACGGTCCTCGGGGACTAGGGAACAAAATGATACCGAGGAATGGAACAGCGCCCGGGGAATTACAATACAGTTCGCTAGTTACAGAATTAATAGATTCTATTCCAGTTCGGCCTGGTTCTCACTTCACCACTGTCTCTCCCTCTCTACAATTGATAGAAAAAGCTACACACATCAAGGGCATCCTCAAAAGGGCACAGGGTTATTAAGAACCCCCGTCACTCGGGACTTGCTGCCTCCTTATTTCTAGTATCAGGAAGGAGCTATGAGCCCGAAGACGCTCACTCAACGTTTCAGACACAGCTTCTTCACCTCCACCATTGGATTTCTGAACCTGCAACGAACCAGCCCGTGAACACCACCTCACTATTTTTGCTTTCCCTCTCCAAATATATATACATTTAAAAATGTAACAAATAGTATTTTTATGTACATCGCACTGTAATACTGCTGCAAAACAACGAATCTCACGACACAACTCAGCGATACTAAGATCTGATTCCGAACGTGATTTGAGTGGAAAAGTTTGGGGACATTATAGGTAAAAGAATTAAAACAGTTTGAAGACTAACTACAACACAGGGCGGGATATCTGGTGCACAGATCCTCTCCCATCCCTAAGTGCAAGCACTTCAAGGCAGGGATTTTCCCAACATTTAGCTCTTTCCTTTTCCCCTTACATTCCCAAAATATGAGTGCGAAACAGCGGCCGGACAGAGCGAAGGGAAGGGTACCTTGTTGGTGGCTGTAGCGCTGGATCCCTGCACAACAGGGACGTTGGTTACTTGCACTGACAAGTAGTCGTTATCAATGAGGGGCCAGGCTCCCTCCACTTTGCAAGTCTGGAAGTGATCCCGGAAAGTCCTGAGGTGCGGGTCGCCGAACAAGCCGCAGAAGACGTAGCGGCGGCGGGCAGCCCGCAGCTCGGTGCTCGCCGCCGCCGCCGCCCGGTTGTCGTAGTCGCAGAAGCCGATGTTGTGACTGACGGGTACGAGGTCCTGGGCCGCGATGGACGTGGGGCCCTCCCGCGAGCAGTTCCTCTGGCTCATCAAGTCGCTGATGCCCAGCGTGGCCGAGTGGAAAGCCAGGTTGCCCCGGCACGCTTTGGCTGTCCGCTCCGTGCACAGGGCGTAAGCCCGCAGGGCAATGCAGAACTCGGAGGCAAATGCATTAAGAGCGGTGTTCAGATGCGACGTGAGGGTCACGAAATCGGTCGTACACTTCTGAATCCTGCACTGATACTGCTGCTGGCAGTACCCTGCAAAATAAAAAAAAACAATTTAGAGTCATGAACCAGCAGACGAACGCTTGTAAACAAACCAATGCAGTAGCGCCAAATTGCCGTTAAACACATACTTGCATTCCAGAACGATAAATCAGTTTTCGCAAAACGCTGCTCGGTACTATTTTAACCCTCATGATTGAAGATAAGCCTTTTGCATTTACTGAAATGAAGTGCACGATAACTTTACAATTTCAAAGTATTGCCATATAAAGGCTTGAAGTGTGAGGCGGTTAAATTTAATGCGTTTGGGATTGCAGCGTAACGTTCAGCTCGCAGTTAAAATGTCACAAGTTAGGCAAAAGAAAATCCCTGTTATCATGTGCGGGAAGTCAGATACTGATTTGTAAAGATTAAAATGAAAATCTATTCATAACACGTAATCAGACTCCGGGCAACAAACTTGGTTAGCATTTTAAAATGTTTGGGGAGATTCAGAACAAAAAAATAAAGGAGTGCCGAGAGGAAAGAGACGATCCAGTCACTGCACGCTGCTCGTAACTTGAGCTGATTTGTGGACTTTAAGTAAACACAATCAAATAACAAGAGATCAAGAAAGAAAGATCTGGTTAAATCCTGTTAGCAATCTCCAAGGGGAAAAAATTCCTGTTACCACTTCCAACCGAGTTCTTCCCGACGTGAGCCGTTATTTGCTTAAGTTTAATTAGGAATGTTTACATCGTACCGAAGAAAATGCCTGCTCAAAAATGATGAGAGTGAACGGATTGCAGTCAGGAAAGTTTCCAAAATAAACGAACCAGCTGGTGATATTGTTTGGCTGGAAGCGAGAGAGATTTATGGACAATTTTGCTTGCATCAAATATAAACATTTAAAATCTACGACCAGCTACAGTAGCGGCGGTGCCAAGATCCCGATCAGCTCCGAACGCTAATATTACAGATGGTGCTGAGGAATTGGAAAAGGGGTTACCTGTGTTGGCGAACGTCGAAATGAAAAGCAGCAAGAAGGTGAAGGCTGCGGCGGGCCGTTCAGCCCCGGGGTAGCAAAAGCCTGTTTTCCCCATGTCCATCCATTCAGGTTGCAGTGAGTTTCTCAGATACTCCACCGAGAAGGGGTAGCAGCTGCAGGAACCACTCCTCGACCTGTAGGTGCGAAAGATGCATGAAGGAAAATGAAGAGCCGAGGATGCAAGATCGCTTTCGGATGCAAACAGTGCAATACCGCACGGCGCGTCTGCCCGAGCGCTATCAATCTCAGCTATCGCATCAAACACACGCCAGCTTGCGCCGCCACACTACTCACCCTTACCCCACCGCCCAGCACGGAACTCCCGCCCACTCCGCAGCCTATTGGCTGAGCACCAGTCCACCGGACCAGTTCTGTCCGGTGATTGGTGGACTGCCGCCGTCCATCATCGCCCTCCACCCCCGCCCCGCTCCCAGGCCAGCGATCCACAGTTTCCGCTGACAGGTTAGGCTGCGCCGAAGAACATGACTTCATCGCGGCGGAGAGTTGAGTCAGAGCTGGAGGTGCTTCGGGGAGGAGGGGGTGAGCAGAAGGAAGAAAAGCAACAGCCGAAGGGGGGAAAATAACAAACGCAGACAAGACATAGGTTAGAAAAAGGATGCAATATAAAATAATTTAATGCAACCTCACTAGCAATAAATATTGAGATAGGTGAAAAATTAGCACAGTTTAGATATAAAAAAACGACTATGGACTGATATCGCAGAAAAAATGCAATATATACACCAGACCTCCCAACCGGAATGATAGGGCGAACTGAAAAACAGATTAAAACGAAACTATACATTATTTGATAAATAGAGACATTTATCGATTGTGTGCGTTTCTTCATTATTTGATTTATTACAAATAAGCCAATAGTTTGTAACTTATGCAAAATCCTAGTTGGAATTGCGTCTCAACGGAGAAAGCAAACCAGTATAGGAAAATAATGTGACCCCGAGAACCAGAGCCAAATCTGTCCATTTGGTTTCAGCAGGAGAGCGTTAAACCTTCGGCTGCTTTTAAAAAAATATATATTTTTCTCCGTGACATCCACTGTGTGCAGTTCAGGTTATGGCTGGGAACCACACAGTCGACCAGCAGAGCGTGTGCAGACTGCACATGGCGGGGAGGCAAACCCCGAGATCAAGCTTACAGTTCCGTCCAGATCAAGATTTCTGTCCATGACCGTGCAGGGAGCAAAACATTTATCGGGAGATCGCAATCTCCTCTGCCCTGCTGCCCCGCTCTCTTTGTGCGGCCATAATTTGGTGCAAATTAGTTGTTAAAGTCATTTGGCTGCGAAATGCTTCACGCTTGTGCTAAACCACATTTGAGCAATGGGCCAGGCAGTGAGTGCAGCGGGCGAGCCGGAGTCACCCGCCGCGCAGCGCTGTGTGAACGGCAGCGCCTAGAGGGGGCGCCGCGGGAGCTTGCAGCCTCCGCCAGCACCGGCTCGCACTCGAGAACCATTTATTTCCATAGGAATTTGACATTCGTCAAATATTCTTTTCTTTTATGATTACTTGCAGAGTACAATATTGATAAATAACCAGCGAAAGATGATTTATTTAAAAGGTGACTGAATGCATTGAATCTAATCATTACCACATGCTCTCTATATGCACGTAAATAAACCGAAAGCATTCTAAATCACGTCTATTTTTGTCTCGAGACCCACACAGCCGAGGCTGACAAGCGAATGTCCATTCCTAACGCCTTTCCGACTCTTTGTTCGGGAATGCTCAAAAACACGCTGAGGTCAAATCTCTATCGATCTCTCCCGCCCATTCCACCAGCAAGACAAGATCTGATTTCGACCAAGTCGCTCCCCCTAATAAAACACGCGACTTCTTTTTGTGGGGAAGAACTGGAATTGCGTCCAAATTTACACGACTTTGAACTGGCACTTGGAATTTTATAATATAATGGTCCTTACTGTTTTAAAACGGTAGTTTTCCTAATGTGGACCGTGGATTCCCACAGCCTGAGAGAATTCCCAACTTGTACCAAGTGGTTAGAATATCATCGTACAAGATGTTACACTCCAGACTATTGGAAGCACAGCCTATTTTACAAGATGCATCAATGTTCCGGAGTATTCCTGATCTGTTGATAATGTAATTGGATTTTGGTTTCAGCTATGGTTTCAAATATTACACGTCAATCAGGCTGAAACAACAGTGCAGTGACTATTTCAGATGCAGAATCCTTCATATTAGATGATAAATCAGGTCCTCTTCTGCTTATGCCCACGGCTGAGATACTGGAGAGAATGACTTCCCCAGGTTTTCCTGACAAGCTTCTCCCCTGACTACATCACCAAAAACAGGTCTATTGTTCATTCATCTTTTGGCTGCTGTCAGGATCAGAGGATGTGCAAAATGGCTGCCAGATGTGACTAGATAGTGATCCCTGCACTTGAAAGTCATTTATTGTATGGCACTTTGACAGCTTTCTGAAAGCCATGAAAAGATATTTATTATTGCACATTTTTTTCTTATTACCATTGGGGAGGGTAACAGATTTGTATTAACAGAGGAGGAGGGATGTCAGTAATTAGAAATATTTACTTCTATCTTTACAATTAGGTTCAACATGTAATAAATGTAAAGTTTTCAAATGGTTCAATTTAATATCAGAGAATGTATACAGTATACGAGGTAGAAGGAGTCAATTTTAGAAAATCTAGCACATTTATTTTTGAACACAGTTCCGTCCTACATTTACACACTTAGTCCAGCGGTTGTGGAGCATACAGATCTTGGACCTCCAGAAAGTGTCCACAGGAGGGGTGATTGATAAGTTCATGGCCTAAGGTAGAAGGAGATGTGTTATTAACAAAACGTTCTGCATCATCACTCAAAAAGTTGACCTGCATGTGCAAGTAACAAGAGTTGTATAACTCATCTCCTTCTACCGTAGGCCACAAACTTATCAATTACCCATATGTGGACCTTTCTGGAGGTCCAGGATCCGGATGCTCCACGACTGTTGGACTAAGTTTGCATGTAGGAGGGGACTATGTTGAAAAATAAATGTGCTAGGTTTTCTAAAATTGAGGTAGACTCCCTCCACCTTGGGCCACGAACATATTAATCACCCTTTGTACAACCTTAAATTCTTACTCTTCACAGGCGTCCACAAAACAAGAAACCCCATAGAATGAATGATAGAAACTTGAAAATCCCAAAGCCCCCATTGCCAATCAAAGCACTAACCCACTCCTGCCACCATGCAAGAAATAGCAATAGCTTTATCTTGCATTACTGTGTTTCATAATGGGTGTAGTGGAAATGAGTGTGAGCAGAGGACACATGCAGACATCCAGGGGTGTTGGAGGACTGTTAGTTACAGTACACTGGAGAATTTATCTCAAATTTTGCTTTTGATGGCACTATTGTCACTGACTCACCCACAATGACTTCACAGGTGTCACTGATGACGGGGGCCAGCCACACAAATGTTGTGGCTACAACAGGACTGCAAAGCCTGTACGTTCTGTAGTGAATGGTGCGTGGCAAAGGAATATTTGTGCCACTGAAGTGTCAGGACGCCTACAACATAAAGAGTACCTGCTCCTGACACTCAATGGGGTAACCATTTGCTGAATTCTCATGGGTGGGTCACCATCAAATGGATTGATTGATTTATTATTCAGAGATTCAGCTTGGAACAGGCCTTTCTGACTCAATGAGTCATGCTGTCCAATAACCCACCTATGTAATACTAGCCTAATCACAGGACAATTTACAATGACCAATTAACATACTAATCGGGGCAGGAGGAAACTGGAGCACCCAGAGAAAACCCACACAGTTACGGGGTGAACGCACAAGCTCCCTCCAGACAGTGTTGGAACTGAACTCTGAACTCAGACATATTAGTGTCACACTAAGCACTATGCTACTATGGCACCCTAAGAAGCGGAGGTTGCTAGTTTCTTGATTAGTAAGGGCCTCAAGGATTGCAGGACAAGGCAGGAGAACGGGGTTGAGAGAGAAAATAAATCAGCCATGATGGAACGGCGGAACAAACTCAAAATTGCTCAGTCCAATTGCTTGGGATTTTTACAGCCTCGAATGAGATCTCTGATTGCACCATTTTGCTGAGATACAGAAGCATCACAAAGCTGAATCATGATCACAATGGTCTATGATTTTATTTAAGATTCCATTTTTACTCATCCTTGATCCTTTCTTCCCAGCTGATGCTATTCTGCTCTGGACAGTGAAAATGTAGCCTGCTGAAAACGATTCCATTCTGTTGTCACTTGCGCTCTTCTCCATTACAGAATTGCATACAGAAGGAAAAGAAGTAGACAACCCTCGAATACTGTCTCTTTTCTCACTCTGATAAATTTACTGCAGCTGATGAAAGTCACAGTTCTAAGGAAGTCGAAGTGTCAGCACTAGAATTTAGCCTATCTTTATCAAACACTGTTGTTTGCATCTGGAAAGAATCATTTGCAGTTATTGAAGTAAGCTGTCATTTAGAAAGAGATTGTAATGAAGGATCTTCCTTCTGAGTCACACCAATTGTCCATAAGTTTCTCTTCTTTAAGGAGAAATAACACCCCTTGTTATTTTATTCTTATTAAATTTCTCTCAGACCATAAGATACAGAAGCAGAATTAGGCCATTTGGCCTGTCAAGACTGCTCCACTATTTCAGCATGGCTGATCCATTTTTCCTCTCAGCCTCAATCTCCTGCCTTCACCACATATCACTTCATGTCCTGACCAACCAAGAATCTATCAACCTCTGCCTTAAATATACATAAAGACTTGGCCTCCACAGCTGCCTGTGGCAAAAAAAATCCACAGATTTACCATTCTCTGGCTAAAGAAACTCCTCCTCATCTCCATTCTAAAATCTCTTACTATCTTTCCTTTCAGTTAGTCTTGACGAAGGGTCTCGGCCCAAAATGTCGACAGTGCTTCTCCTTATAGATGCTGCTGTGTCCCACCAGCATTTTGTGTGCGTTGTTTGAATTTCCAGCATCTGCAGATTTCTTCGTGTTTGATCATTTTCATGAATCTCCTTTGAACTCCCTCCAGTTTCAGCACACCCCTTCTAACATAAGAGACCCAAAACTGCTCACAATACTTCAAAAGAGGCCTCAGCAGTGCTTTATAATGTTTCAACATTACATCCTTGTTTTTATATTCTAGCCCTCTTGAAATTAATGCAAAATTTCTCTTCTCTGAGAGATTGCTTTCCTTGCCATTTTATTAATAATAAACATAAGAGATTCAGTAGCTGTTGGAAATCTTGAGCAACACACATAAAATGCTGATGAAAGTTAGCAGGTCAAGCAATATCTATGGAGGGAAATAAACTGTCACTTTTCGGGCCGAGACTCTTCATCAGGACTATTTTATTAATGTTTTCTTTTAGAGAGAGAAATTCACTGTGGTTTGGATTACATTGGACAATAACATTTTTTGAAAGTGTTGTTTCCTCAGAATTTTTTTGTTTATGATAGACCACTTGAAGCTGAACACAAATATAATTTCAGACTACTTGTGTCACATAGGAATTTGGAAAAATAAGAATTTAACTTATATTGCATATAATATGTTTAATTGCGTAATGGTGCTGATGCTTTGCAATAGTTGAACTGAGCTAAAAATGTTTTGTTGATAATTTCATTTGTACTCAGTGTCTGAGGTTTCTTGCTCTTGCAACAATAATTAGCCAGCATTGATGGATTCCAGTTGTCCTGATACTGGCTCTCCATGGCCGCAGTGTCCTAGTGAATCCTTTCACCATGCTCGTCACTGACAGCACCAAGATTTGCAGGGAAGAAGTCTAAATGGGAATGCAGAAAACAAATCTTTCGTGACATGTTGCACTTCATGGTTTTGTATACTTGAAGCGTGTTTTCAATCAGCTGCACGTAGTTTGGTGTTCTATCGCTGCCAAGAAATTTTCAACATCTTGCCTTCCACGTGATTTTCTTCAGTCTCACTAGGAGTTTTTCGAATTGCCTGCCATTGATGACCTGTTTGATTTGTGGACCACAAAAATGCCTTCCTTAATCTTGTTATTTTGACTTGAATTAGCAACTGAAATAGCAAATATAGATGCTTTCAAAAATGGCGCATGATAGGGAAATTTCACAGTGATTTACATGATCAGCAGCCCAAAATCCATAAGATACTCCCAAAAATATTCAGGAAGCAAAACCTTTGTTGTCTGGTGTAAGAGTTGTCTGGTATAAGAGTTTCTGCAGATGTTGGAAATCTTGAGCAACACACATAAAAAGCTGGAGGAACTTAGCAGGTCAGGCAGCATCTGTGTGGGGAATAAACTTCACGTTTCAGGCTACGACCCTTGATCAGGATTATTTTATTAATAATAAATGTTCTTTTTTGGGAGAGAAATTCACAGAAATTTGATTATATACAGCTGATTGTTTCTGCTAAAATTCCTGAATTTTTTAAAAGCTAGACGACATTGGATTCCTCAGAGAGTTTTTTTTTGTTATAACTTCACAACTTCCTTGCCAGATTACATGCTCTGTGTCTTAATAATAGAGACTACAAGAGGAGTCATATTGTAAGGAGAACCTTTAGGGTCAAATGTTTATTGGACCAAAGGATTTTTATCTAATTTCACTGTGAAATATAAGTAAAGGTGTAAGAGTGTTGCCACGGTTTAAATAAAGCAGATTTATATTTAAGGTGTAAGTAAGTTTTATGGAAACACAGTTCACACCTCACTGTTGAAATCCTGGCCCGTCACCTACACTCTCAGTTTGCCTGGCTGGATTAATAAGTGAGAACACTAGAGACTCAGCAGAAGGAATATAGGAAAAACTATCATCGACCAACTCTATAATTTTCTGCTGATAGAATATATATGGTTATATTTTAGTTTCTTGTCTTTTGAATCAAACTGCATTCAGAACTGCCAGCTGTTAATTTACATATCTGGGTGCAGTGTTTCAGTTTCAATATAACATCTACATAAAAAGCAGGAACTACTATTTAAGAAAAAGACACAACTTTTTTAAATTAGCAATTTATTCTAGAAATCTAAAATCTCTGGGGACAGGGAATTATGAAGTTTTATTATTGTTTTCTACTTGATACGCGTGCAAGAGATTTTGCAGGTGTTGGAAATCCAGAGCAACATGCACAAAGTGCTGGAGGATCTCAGCAGGTCTGGTCTGGATAGCTAACAGTACAGGTGACCAGGGATCAATTCCCACGGCTGCCTGTAAGGAGCTTGTATGGTCTCCCTGTGGCCACATGGGTTTCCTCCAGGTGCTCCGGTTTCCTCATTGTAAATGTCCTGTGACTAGGCTGAGGTTAAGTCGGGGATTGCTGGCCAATGTAGCTTGAAGAGCCAGGAAGGCCTATTCTGCCTTGCATCTCAATAAATAGATAAGAAATCTACGGAAATGAAGAAACAGTCGACGTTTCGGGCCAAGACTGGAAAGGAAGGGGCAAGTATATAAAGATGGCGGGAGGGGAAATTGGAATAGCTAGGAGGTGATTGGTGAAGCCAGGTAGGTGGGAAGGGTGAGAGGCTGGAGAAGAAGAATTCTGAATGGAGAGGACAGTGGAGCATAGGAATAAGGAAAGGAGAGGTGATAGGCGGGTGATGAGAAGAGGTAAGTCAAGTATATTGTCATTTATGTATACGTATATAACTGTATTATGAACATAGAAACAAGAGAACGTTTCTTCACAGCAGGGTGTAAAGCACAGTAGTACACATAACACATGATAACTTATGAAGAGAAAGATAAAATATATAGATGAATCACACATAAACAACAAACTAAAGTGCATTAATATTAAATATTGTAAGGTGGGAGAAGGAAAACTCTGATTTTAAACCTCTGCTGCCTTGCAGCCACACCCACACATGGGAAAAGCTTCGGGAGTAAATCTAGCGGAAGAAATCCAGAGCTGGGATCCCGAAGGCAGTTTTATATTGCTTGCAGCTTCGCTCTGGCGACCTCTGCGACGACACTGGTGCCAAGCTGTATCGGCGCTTGTCCCCCCCTTGGACTACATCAGTGACATGGAGAGGGGGAACCCACTGCATGGGAAACAGCCAGTTCTTCAAACCTTCCCGACCAGGCTTGTACCCCACAGAGGACACAGTCCACCAGAGGCACAAACCCATGATCTCCTGGGATCAACAGCTGCCTACTAACACTACAAATATGATGCAGCTGGAAGTTCAGAAGCCTAATGGCCTGGAGGAAGAAACCTTTTCATTCTGACCGTTTGTGGTGAACTACATATACTTGTCTGGACACGCCCCCCCCCCCCCCCCCACTGCTGACTGCTCCTGTGGCTCCTCCCACAGACCCCAGTGTAAAGCCCCACCTACAACTATGATATCCTGTACCGGCCTGGAAGGCTCAATGAGCCCCCTGATGCCCTATCCCGGGGAGCGTGTGCCAGCGCGCAGCTCAACCAGCTATATGCCCTCCATGCAGATCTTTGCCACCCGGGGATCACCCGATTTTACCATTTCGTGAAAGCCCAGAACCTGCCTTACTCCCTTGAGGACATCAGGATGATGACCAGGGACTGCCAAGTCTTCGCTGAGTGCAAACTGCACTTCTACCGTCCTGAAAAGGTGCAACTTATCAAGGCCGCCCACCCCTTTGAGCAACTGAGTGTTGACTTTAAGGGCCCCCTTCCCTCCACCGACCGCAAGCCGACCTTAACCCACGTCTCAGAGTTATTAATGGTGCATCACCGTTCTTGTTTTTATGCATCGTAGTCTCCTGCCTGATGTTAGAAAGTCAAAGACGATGCTGGATGGATGGATGAGATCCTTAATAACACTAAGGGCCCTGAGTACTCAGCACTCCAATAAAGGTCTCGGCTCGAAACGTTGACTGCTCTTTTCCATGGATGCTGCCCGACCCGCTGAGTTCCTCCAGCATGTTGTACGTGTTGATAAATGTCCCTGATAGGTGGTAGGGAGACCCCTATGATCCTCTCAGCTGTTCTCACAGTCTTTTGTAGGAACTTCTAGTCTGATGCTCCAGGGTGGGGAATAGAAGAAGAGGAAAGGAGGAGGGAAAAAGAATAATTACCAAGAGAAATCGATGTTCATGCCACCAGGTTGGCGGCCATCTAGAAAGAATATGAGGTGTTACTTCCCCAGCCCGAGGGTGGCCTCATCGGGGCAAAAGAGGAGGCCATGGACTGCCATATCAGAATGGTACGGGGAAAGGGACGCAAGTTTGTAATTCTAAAGCCTTGTTTTCATTGCATATTTTATGAGTCCTTCACTTACCCATTGTACACTTCAGCCAATATCATGGTATTATTTACAGTATATCTCTCCAATTTAAACTGCATCAATATAGCCAACCATCTTTCCGGTCCCTAGGACATGATATGCCATTCCTCAAGCTAATCTTCAGATTCAGGTTAATTTATTTGACACATATATATTGAAACATACAGCAACATGTAACTTGCATCAATGAACAACACTACTGAAGGATGTGCAGGGGCAGCCCGCAAGGGTTGCCACACATTCAAAGTTCAAAGTAAATTTATTATCAAGGTACATTTATGTCACCATAGCAACCCTGAGATTCATTTTCTTGCAGGCATACTCAATAAATCCACAGAATACTAACCATAACAGAATTAATGAAAGACTGCATCAAGTTGGTCTCGCTGACATTGAGTGAGAGGTTATTGCTGTGGCACCACTCAGCCAGATTTTCAATCTCTCTCCTATATGCTGATTTATCACCACCGTTGATTCGGGCCACAACAGTGGTGTTGTCAAGTTGATGTTACCAACTTGAATGTTCCAGCACCAATGTAACGTGCCCACAAAATTCAGCAGAACAAGACAAGCAACAACAACAAGAACAGAACAACAGCAACATTGACTCAACTTTGACTTTGGTTGAAGCAGTGCAAAGGACCAAAGAGGGCGAGTGGAATGAAGATTTAAGTGATAGTTGACAGGACACTCACAGTCGTGCTTGTGGAATGATAATGTATTCGATTTATTCTGATATCAAGTCATCCACCTGTAATATCGTCTTCTCTCTGCAGATATTGCTTGATATGCTGAGTGTTTCCAACATTCCTGGGTTGCTTAGGGTTCCAGCAAATACTGCACTCTGTACCTCAAAGTTCAAGCACACACTCTTAATTTCTTTTCTCTCCAACTGCCCTCATTTGTTATTGACTGGGCTAAAGCACTGTGTCATCAGGCCTACCGTAGGGGGTGGAGAGAGAGCAAACAAAACATCTGTGATAGGGTGGATGCTATCCATCTGCAGTTCAAGCAACCCACACTTCATTTACACACGCAAGTCAGGCAGCATCTATGGAGGGGAACAAACAGTTGACGTTTCGATGGAGACCCTTCATTGGGACTGGAAAGGAAGGGAGAAGAAGCCAGCATGGGAGGGGAGGGAAGGAGTACGCTGGCAGTTGCTAAGTGAAATGAGGAGTGTGGGAAGGTGGTAGGTGCAAAAGGTAGGAGGCTGAAGAAGAGGGAATCTGATAGGAGAGGACAGTGGATCATGGAAGAAAGGGAAGGAGGAAGGGGCACCAGAGAGGTGATAATCATGTGAGAAGAGAAGGGCTGAGAGGGTAACCAGAATGGAGAATGAAAAAAGAGAGGAGCGAGGGGTGGGGAAAAATTATCAGAGATAGAGATACTTGTTTTTTTCACTTTTCCAGTTATGAAGGGTCATTAATCTACAGAATTAACTCTGTTGATCACTCATAATATTTGTAGCACTTTCTGTTGTTATTCCAGATTTACAGTTTCAGTGTTCTTCTTGTCCATTCACTTTTTAGATCTTGGCTTTAATGGTAACTCTGCTCCCCACATGAGTACATATGGTACCCATGGGTGTATCGGCTCTCTTCTCAAAGGCTTTATCCCCTCTCAGTACGGGAACCGAGATGAATGGTACTTTCTTCCAATTACCCATTGTGACGGCCTGAAGCCATCATCGTTGTTTCCTATCATTAATGTGCAGGTTGACGATTCCTGCATAAAACAGACAATTTGCCTCAGTATTCCCACTTCCTGTTGGAGCCTGGGTTAAGCTCCCAATCCCATCTTCACTCCTTCTACTCTGTTCCATCACATGTCTCATCTGTTGCTGTAAGTCTTAACCAAGTGCAGAGATCACTGGTCTGCTGATCAGCCTCTCATTTTGCAACTTTGTAAACTTACAGGCAATCAAAACTTTGCTGTCCATTTGGTTCACATCATTAAATCTTCCACCTATATCACAGAGTCATAGAAAAATACAGGCCCTTCAGCCATTCCACTCTGTGCCTAACTACTTAAACTACCTAATCCCAACGACCTGCACATTGTCCTCCAGAACCTTACACCTACCATCCATGTACCTATCCAAATTTCTCTTAAATGTTGAAATTGAGCTTGCATGCACCACTTCCACACTCTCACCACCCTCTGAGTAAAGAAGTTTCCCTTCATGGTCCCCTTAAACTTTTCACCCTTCACACTTAACCCACAACACCAGTGGAAAAAGCCTGTTTCCATTTACCCTATCTATACCCCTCATAATCTTGGATACTTCTAGCAAATCTCCTCTCAGTCTTCTATGTTCCAAAGAATAAAGTCCTAACCTATTCAATCTTTCCTTATAACTCAGGTCCTCCAGACCCGGCAACATCCTTGTAAATTTTGTCTGTACTCTTTCTACCTTATTTATATCTTTCCTGTAGGTAGGTGACCAAAACTGCACACAATACTCCAAATTAGGCCTCACCAATGCCTTGTACAACTTCAACATAACATCCCATCTCCTGTAGTCAGTTCTTCTGTTTAATGAAGGCCCATGTGGCAAAAGCTTACATTTTGACATCACTTTTAATGAATTATGGACCTATATTCCCAGACCCCTTTGTTCTACCACACTCCTCAGTGCCCTACCATTCACAGTGTAAGACCTACCCTGATTGGTCGTACCGAAGTGCAAAACCTTGCACTTGTCTGCATTAAATTCCATCAACCATTTCTCCAACTGGTCCAGATCCCGCTGCAAGCCATAACGGCCTTCCTCATTGTCCACTAGACCCGCGATCCACAAACTCGCAGATCCAGTTTCCCACATTATCACCCAGATCTTTGACATAGATGACAAACGACAACGGATCTAGCACCTATCCCGCGGCATTCCACTGGTCACAGGCCTTCTCAATTTACCCTATCTCCAGTTTAAAGTTATCATACATGTATGTTTTTCTCTACCCTCCCCTCCTCTCTGAACCCTGAAACCTGTTCATCTGTAATTCAGCCCAGTTCCAAGGAAAGGTCATCAGCCTGTTTGATTGCCTGATCTGATCAATTTTTGTTTTCATCTGAATTTACAGCTGTTCAAATTCAATATTAAATTTGTATTTAAATCAATAAAAAACCTTGGAGCCCATCCCTCCTTCCCTCACCTTCCCTATAATCTGCTCCATCCACAGCACCAATTACAGAGTTAATTGTAACTCCATTCTCCTGACAATCCATCACTTGCCCTATCAATGCCTACAGCCACCATGTCCCATTCCTGGAATTCACTCTAAAACCATTAGACCTAGTATCTACCTTCGCCTGGATTCTCCCTGTTCACAAAGCCTCGATATGTTTTATCCACATTAAGAGCTCTACATTAATACAGGGCCAAGGGATTGTGAACCCTGCCACTCTTTTCCTGTAGTCTTCTTCTCTCCACCTCGATAACACATCCTTGATGCAATTAGATTACTCACAATTCTGTTTGAATTACATTAACTTGAAATTAATTTCAAGATTACTGCCACAACCCAAAGGGCCAATTACAATGAGACAATCAAAATTTGGCCTCCCATTAGTTCACACAATGAATGTACTTAACATGTCTATTTTTGAAATGTGCTGGGAAGAAAATGGGGACAAAATGGCTCTTTAAATCGGGTAGATTGCTTTAGTGTACAGGACGTCTCCACGTTAGGAATGCATGTTTGTGAACAGCCATACATATGGAATGAGCTCCTATAACATTATTAAATACAGAAGTCTGACTTAAGATTCAGAAAATAAGACCTAAAACCATAAGACATTGGAGCAGAACTAGACCATCTGGCCCATCGAGTCTGCTCCATCATTCCATCATGGCTGATTTATTATTATTCTCAACCCCATTTCTATGCCTTCTGCCCATAATCTCTCATGTCTTAATTAATCAAGAAACTAAAGTATGTAAGTAACAGTTTTCTCTTCAAAAACCAGTCTTAATGTGGAGGTGTGATTACTATATTTAGTACAGACATACTAATACCAGTGTACTGGATGAGACCAATATGAACGGCGTCTCCCCCACGATAAAGCAATACCAAGATTCTCAGACTCACATCATCTGGATGCCCAACTCATGTCTTGCCAAACAGAACCTTCACTCCCAGTTGAAGGAAGGGCAGCAAGGCCCTGGTGGGCCAAGAAAATGGTTCAAAAATAACATCAAAGTCATCCGAAAGGAATTGAGCATTCCATCTAAAAAACTGGGAAGACATTGCACTCAGTCGGTACACCTGGAGGAAATTTGTTCAAGAGGGAGCTGCACCACATGAGAATGACCTCTGCTGTGCCACAGAGAACAAGCGGCAGTTATGAAAGAGACTGTAAAACCAGAAGACCCAACCACTAACCATAGTCACCACTTACTCTTGCCCACACTGCACCAGAATATGTGGATCCTGGATCGGCCTCCGCAGGATCTGAGGACCCACCAATAGACCACCCCTTAGGAGAGCAGTAATCTCAACTCGAGTGATCGCACTACAACTAGATAGAGTGATTGTTAAGTATTTTCCAACTTACGAACAAAACCGAACCAGTTTGTTACCTGAGCATGGCCTGTACCTGTTAAATTTAAACATAATGCAGTTTCTTACAACAAGGTGGAATTTTTTTTATCTCACTGACATTATTTAAAATTGACAATAGATTTAAGACATGAATTATCTCATAAATAATTAATAATGCTCAAGGTCTAATAAATTATGCCATTATATAGTCACATAGAAACATAGAAAGTAGGTGCAGGAGTAGGCCCTTCGGCCCTTCGAGCCTGCACCGCCATTCAGTATGATCATGGCTGATCATCCAACTCAGAACCCTGTACCTGCTTTCTCTCCATACCCCCCGATCCCTTTAGCCACAAGGGCCATATCTAACTTCCTCTTAAATATCACCAATGAACCGGACTCAACTGTTTTCTGTGGCAGAGAATTCCACAGATTCACCACTCTCTGTGTGAAGAAGTTTTTCCTCATCTCAGTCCTAAAAGGCTTCCCCTTTATCCTTAAACTGTGACCCCTCATTCTACTTCCCCAACATCGGAAACAATCTTCCTGCATCTAGCCTGTCCAATCCTTTTAGAATTTTATACGTTTCAATAAGATCCCCCCTCAATCTTCTAAATTCCAGTGAGTATAAGCCTAGACGATCCAGTCTTTCTTCATATGTAAGTCCTGCCATCCCAGGAATCAATCTGGTGAACCTTCTCTGTACTCCCTCTATGGCAAGAATGTCTTTCCTCAGATTAGGGGACCAAAACTGCACACAATATTCTAGGTGCGGTCTCACCAAGGCCTTGTACAACTGCAGTAGAACCTCCCTGCTCCTGTACTCAAATCCTTTTGCTATCAATGCCAACATACCATTTGCCTTTTTCACTGCCTGCTGTACCTGAATGCCCACCTTCAATGACTGGTGTACAATGACACCCAGGTCTCGTTGCATCTCCCCTTTTCCTAGTCAGCTACTGTTCAGATAATAATCTTTCCTGTTCTTGCAACCAAAGTGGATAGCCTCACATTTATCCACATTAAATTGCATCTGCCACAAATTTGTCCACTCACCTAACCTATCCAAGTCACCCTGCATCCTCTTAGCATCCTCCTCACAGCTAGCACCGCCGCCCAGCTTCATGTCATCCGCAAACTTGGAGATGCTGCATTTAATTCCCTCGTCTCAATCATTAATATATATTGTAAACAACTGGGGTCCCAGCACTGAGCCTTGTGGTACCCCACTAGTCACTGCCTGCCATTCCCGTTTTCTCCCACTCTTTGCTTCCTGTCTGCCAACCAATTCTCTATCCACATCAATACCATATCCCCAGGACCGTGTGCTTTAAGTTTGCACACTAATCTCCTGTGTGGGATCTTGTCAAAAGCCTTTTGACAATCTAAATATCCACTGGCTCTCCCCTATCCACTCTACTAGTTACAACTTCAAAAAATTCTATAAGATTCGTCAGACATGATTTTCCTTCCACAAATCCATGCTGACTTTGTCCGATGATTTCACCTCTTTCCAAATGTGCTGTTATCACATCTTTGATAACCAACTCTAGCATTTTCCCCACCACCGATGTCAGACTAACTCCCCAGTTTCTCTCTCCCTCCTTTTTTAAGAAGTGGGGTTACACTAGCCACCCTTCAATCCTCAGGAACTAATCCAGAATCTACGGAATTTTGAAAAATTATCACTAATGCATCCACTATTTCTTGGGCTACTTCCTTAAGCACTCTGGGATGCAGACCATCTGGCCCTGGGGATTTATCTGCCTTTAATCCCTTCAATTTACCTAACACCACTTCCCTACTCACATGTATTTCCCTCAGTTCCTCCATCCCACTAGACCCTCGGTCCCTTACCATTTCCAGAAGATTATTTATGTCCTCATTAGTGAACACAGAACCAAAGTAGTTATTCAATTGGTCTGCCATGTCTTTGTTCCCGATGATCAATTCACCTGTTTCTGACTGTAAATGACCTACATTTGTCTTGACCAATCTTTTTCTTTTCACATATCTATAAAAGCTTTTACAGTCAGTTTTTATGTTCCCTGCCAGCTTTCTCTCATAATCTTTTTTCCCTTTCCTAATTAAGCCCACAATTTCCTTTTGGAGAAGATGTGGATCTTGTTCAAATTCTTAACATTGCTTATTCAAATAAGCAAAGAAGATGCACTAAACATTCTCAGATTATGACTACATATTAAGATAAAAGATAAACCTGCTCATGCCATAAAATCCAAAACAATGTTTAACTTGTTGTGGTAACAACCAATGTAGTAATGATTTGTTGACTCTGTAAGGGAAATAGATCCCCTAATGGTAAAGGGAAAAAAAAGATTATAATATAAAAAGAATAAAGGAAAACAGAATGGTGACTAATTGCCATAGCAGAAGCAAAGAAGAAAGGAAAATGGCAAACTTACCAGAAAATTCTTCTGAGCTCCACGGTGCTTTTAATCATCTGAAAAATAACACAGAAGACATCAAGATGTTCATTTCACTCACAAAGATAGAATGCAGGTCTTCTGACAGAACGACAGTTCACACATCACCAGGCAACGAAACTCATCTGTTATACTAATTAGCTTGCTCTGATTCTGGACTGTGCCAAATTAAGTCTGCTCTTCAAATGTCTGCGCAATTTTAAAGAAGTGATATCCTTTCGCCCCTCTCTCTGATGATCCCAGAATGTGAGGACATACACAGGTAATATCAGAAATGCAGCGGTACCCTCTATTAGATACACCTGCTCATTACTGCAAATATCTAATCAGCCAATTACGTGGCAGCAACTCAATGCATAAGAGCATACAGACATGGTCAAGATGTCTTCTTGTTGTTCAGACCAAACATCTGAATGGGGAAGAAATATAATCTGAGTGACTTTGACCGTGGAATGATTGTTGGTGCCAGACTAGGTGGTTTGAGTATCTCACAAACTGCTGATCTCTTGGGATTTTCACGCACAGCAGTCTCTAGAGTTTACAAGAATAGTGCAAAAAGACCCAAAAAATCATCCAGAAAGTAGCAGTTCTGTGGGAAAAAATGCCTTGTTAGTGAGAGAGACCGGAGGAGAATGGCCAGACTAGTTCAAACTGACAGGAAGGCAGCAGTGACTCAGATAACCAGGCACGTGCCCTAGAGTATATCTGAACACACAACATGTTGAACCTTGAAGTGCCTAGGTCACAGCAGCAGAAGACCTCAACCAAACACTCAGTGGCCTCTTTATTAGTTACAGGAGGTACATAATAAAGTGGCCAATGTGAGAATACACATTAGGAAAGAACAAAGAGACTTACTCTCTTTTCTCTCAAAAAGATTGACAGGTGACTGAGAGAATGAAGGACATTGGTAGAACAGATGCAGGGAATATGTTTCCATTTGCAGGAAAGAGCTGAAACTATTTTGCAAGGTAAATTTATTGAAATCCTTGGTCATATTGGTGTAATTGGGTGGTGCAGGCTCATTGGGCCAGATGGCAGAAAAAACCCGCATCGCTGGCGCCATAATAGCGTTTTGCTAACCGCTATGCTACTCTGCCATCCCTAAAATGAGGAAAAAGTTTGAGTGAAATATGTATGCCAACATTGACTAGTTGTGCTGCACGGGCTTCTTCTTCCTTTGTCATTTAGATTTAGAGATACAACAGTAACAGGCCCAATTGGCCCCAGAGCCCACACCACCCAATTACACCAATATGACCAAGGATTTACTTTGCATAGTTGTTTCAATGTTCAGGAAGACTAGACGAATGAAAATAATAAATCTGCTAAAGGAAATAATGGGAATATTTCACTCTTTATGAGGTGAAGTCAAATTAAAATTTGTTGTTCTTGCAACAGGTCACCAAAGGAGTTTTCAGCCAAACAAGCAATGCACATACAAAATGTTGGAGGAACTCAGGAAGTCAAACAGCAGTTATGGAAAAAAGTACAGTCAAGGTTTCAGGCCGAGACCCTTCAACATACTACACTGCAAAGTCTCTTCCAGGGATGCCTACCCTGAAGAAGTTTACATCTTCCCTGTACTCTTTCCCATAGATGCTGCCTGGCCTGTTGAGTCCCTCCAGCATTTTGTGTGTGTTGCTTAGATTTCCAGCATCCGCAGATTGCTCTTGCTTGTGACTGAGTCAAACAAAGCCCATATTTATAACAAGTGCATCTGCTGAATCATAACTTCAGACATCCTCAAAAAGACTTAAGTTGCTCTAGCATGGACAGCCTTTATTATTGAGATACAGGACAAAATAAGCCCTTCTAGCCCTTTGAGCAGGAGCACCCAGCCGTGATTAAGAAGCATTGGCCTTCATCAACTGTGGGATTGAGTTAAGAGCCGAGGGGTAATGTTACAGCTGTATAGGACGCTGGTCAGACCCCACTTGGGAGTACTGTGCTCAGTTCTGGTCACCTAACTACAGGAAGGATGTGGAAACTATACAAATGGTGCAGAGGAGATTTACAAGGATGTTGCCTGAATTGGGGAGCATGCCTTATGAGAATAGGTTGAATGAACTCTGCCTTTTCTCCTTGGAGCGGTGGAGGATGAGAGGTGACCTGATAGAGGTGTGTAAGATGATGAGAGGCATTGATTGTGTGGAAAGGCTTTTTTCCCAGGGCTGAAATGGCTAACACGAGAGGGCGCAGTTTTAAGGTGCTTGGAAGTAGGTACAGAGGAGCTGTCAGGGCTAATTTTTTACGCAGAGTGGTGAGTGCGTGGAATGGGCTCCCAGCAATGGTGGTGGAGGTGGATACGATAGGGTCTTTTAAGAGGCTCCTCAGTAGGCACATAGAGCTTAGAAAAATAGAGGGCTATGGATAACATTAAGTAACTTCTAAAGTAAGTACATGTTCGGCACAGCATTGTGGGCCAAAGGACCTGTATTGTGCTGTAGGTTCTCTATGCTTCTATCCCCCAATTTAATCCTATCCTAATGAGAGGACAATTTACAATGGCTGATTAATCTACCAACCGGGATATCTTTGGACTGTGGGAGCAAACCATAGGACCAAGTTGTAACCCATGTGTCATGTGAAGAACATGCAAACTCCTCCCAGACAGCAACAGGAATTGAACCTGGGTCACTTGTACAGTAAAGCACTGTACTAACCACTACACTACTGTGCCGCCTTAAAAAAAATGAAAGCATCTAACACACACCATAAGTAATACAAAAGCTCCTACCCCAATTTTCTAAATGATACAGTTGAATACACATGAAAGGGATCAAGCATGCTTCTCTGTGTTTTCTAAAATTATTTTCCTCCTGAAGACATCAGTTAAAGCTGAGATTGATTCATAAATAATCAGCCATTGTCTGGTATCTCTCCCAATGGTAAATTTTCACAGTCTTGGGAACAGACAATTCATCCGTGAGGAAGATGCAGCCAAGCCTCGTTTGATCGACTAAAAGGAGCATCCTTTCAGAAAGATTAAAGATTAGCTTTATTTGTTACATCTATCTTGAAACATACAGTGAAAGGCACAGCTTAGGTCAACAAGCAACACAGTGTGAATTTGTACTGGCTGCTGCCCATGAGTGTCGCCAACATAGCAAGCTCACAACTCACTAACCCTAACTGTACATCCTTGGAATGTGGGAGGAAACCGGAGCCCCCAGAGGAAACGCATGGGGCCACAGGGACAATGAACAAACTGCTTAACACGTGGATTAGAGAGCGTGTCCCAGAAGGATAGGTTGAGCTAGCTAGGGCTCTTCTCTTTGGAGCGAAGGAGGATGAGAGGTGACCTGATAGAAAGGTACAACATGATGAGAGGCATAGACTGCATGGGTAGCCACAGACTTAATTCCAGGGCAGAAATGACTAAATCGAGAGGACATAATTTTAAGCTGATTGGAGGAAAGTATAGGGGAGGATGTCAGATGTAAGTTTTTTTACCCAGAGTGGTGGGTGCATGGAATGCCCTGTCAGGGTGGTGATAGAGGCAGGTACACTCAGGACATATAAGGAATTTTTAGATAGGCACATCAATGACAGAAAAATGGAGGGCTGTGTAGGAGGAAAGGGTTAGATTGATCTTCGAGTAGGTTAAAAGGGCGGCACAGCATTGTGGGCTGAAGGACCTGTGGTACTGTTCTGTAATGTTCTTTGTTCTATAGCTAGGCTTTGAACAAGTTAGACTAATCCAACAAGCTAACAGAAGAAAGCATAAATATTTTCGTTTATCCCCAAAACGAGGATTTGATACACATTCAAATCTTGCTCTCACAAACCGTATTGACAGATGCAAGTAGTAGGGACTTAATCACCCTAAAGCAGAGATTAATTTGATGCAAGGGCAACAACAACAGAAGGCAGGGTTGTGTGCCATGAGCTGAACTGCCCTTGCACCAGACAGCTGGAGTGGCAGTGACAAGAGTTCATTCGTCTGCGGAGTGCAGGGAACGACATTGCTGGAAGGTTATTGACAGCACATCCTGTTCAGCCACAGATCATCTTGTTTCCAGTCACTCACTGTGACTATGGGACACAACTGCATAATTCTGATCCATACAGTCAGCATTACTCACCAAACGTGGCAGAACAGGTTAAATTAGAGTGTTGCAGATTGGAGATTACATGTAATACAAAATACGAAAAACCTTTTCACTACATCTTGGTACAGAGAGTCACAGAAAAGTACAGCACAGAAAAAGGCCCTTTGGCCCATCTAGTTAGTGCTTGCCAACCTATTTAAACTGTTAACTCCCACTGACCTGCACTGGGACCATACGCCTCCATAGCCCTACAATCCATCTGCCTATCAAAACATTTCTTAAATGTTGAACTGGTGTGGGAGCTCAATTGGGGCGGCATGGTAGTGTGGTGGTTAGCACAGTATCAGCAACCCCAGGTTCAATTCCAGCCGCTGTCTGTAAAGAATCTGTACATTCTCCCTGTGATCCCCTGGGTTTTTCCCTGGGTGATCCAATTTCCTGCCACAAAGGCATATCAGTTGGTAGGTTATTTGGTCACTGTAAATTGTTCTGTGATTAGGCTCGGATTAAATCGGGGTTTTGCTGGGAGGTATGCCTTGAAGGGCCTATTCTAAATAAATAAATGAATTTTTAAAATTAAATAAACTTGAGCCGGCAGCTCATTCCACACTCTCACCACCCTCTGACTGAAGGATTCCCCTCATGTTCCCCTTAAACTTTTCAACTTTCACCCTTAACCCTTGGCCTCTGTTTGTAGTCACACCCAACCTCAGTGGTTAAAAAAAACCTGCTTGTATTTACCCCACCTACAGCCCTCATAATATTGTATACCTCTATCAAACCTCCCTTCAATCTTCTATGTTCCGAGGAATAAAGTCCTAACCTATTCAATGGTTCCTTATAACTCAGGTCCTCCCATTCCAGAAGAATCCTTGTAAATATTCTCAGTACTCTTTCAACCTTAGTTACATCTTTCTTGTAGGTGGATGACCAGAACTGCATGCAATCCTCCAAATTGGACCTCACCAACATTTTATACAAATGTGGCAATAATATACCAGTATCACTGTACTGTACAGTGCAGTGTGGAAAGAGTCTACACTGTTTTCAGGTGAGACACAACCTTAATAATTCTATGATTCTGCTGGGATGACAAATTTGCCCTAAGACCCAGCACAGACACTATAAGGTGCATGGATGCTCTCTGCATCATAATGATGATGGGAAGCTATAAAGAAGTGGCCCTGACTGCCATCCCAGGGGATGCATGATTCTGCTCTAGGACTCTCCTGGTTAATACTTACACTCAGTGGCCACTTTATTAGGTACACTTGTACACCTGCTTGTTAATGCAAATACCTAATCAGCCAATCATGTGGAAGCATGAGAGCATGCAGACATGGTCAAAAGGTTCATTTGTTGTCCAGATCACACATCAGAATGGGGGAGGAAATGCACTCTAAGTGACAGACTTATGTCTAGTGACTTAGACGTGTAAGATTATTAAGGGATTGGACACACCAGAGGCAGGAAACATGTTCCCGATGTTGGGGGAGTCCAGAACCAGAGGCCACAGTTTAAGAATAAGGGGTAGGCCATTTAGAACGGAGTTCAGGAAAAACTTTTTCACCCAGAGAGTTGTGGATCTATGGAATGCTCTGCCTCAGAAGGCAGTGGGGGCCAATTCTCTGGATGCTTTCAGGAAAGAGTTAAATAGAGCTCTTAAAAATAGCAGAGTCAAGGGATATGGGTAGAAGGCATCTCAGGAACTGCTGATCTCCTGGGATTTTCATGCTCAACAGACTCTGGAATTTACAGAGAATGGCATGAGAAACAAAAAAAGAACTTCCAGTGATAGGCAGTTCTGTGGGTGAAAACGCCTAGTTGACGAGAGAGGTCAGTGGAGAACGGCCAGACTGGTTCCAGCTGATAGGAAGGTGACAGTAACTGAAATAATCACATTACAACTGTGGTGTGCAGAACAGCATCTCAGAATGTACAATAGAGTGAGCCTTGAAGTGGATGGGCTACAGCAGCAGAGGACCATGAACATACACTCAGTGGCCACTTTATTAGGTTCTTCCTGTACAGGGGGTACCTAACAAAGTGCCACTGAGTGTATTCCTGAACCAACACTGCTAAAGGATTATTCGGTCATTTTCTCAGTGCTCTCTGTAGTGAACAAATTGACTGACTCACACAAATTATTGGAATTATTATTAATATCACAACTCCAGTTCAAGCTGAAGCACCGAAATGTGTCAAAGATGATCAAAGGCTGTAGAGAAATGCAATTTCTTTGGTCAGATGAAGTCACTGAGATTTTTCTCTGGCTAAACCATTTGAAAGAAATGCCACAGGAGGAGAAAATTACTTTTCATCATTGTAATGGCTTTCAAAAATGGATGATGCTCTGATTCAGTTTTGATTGAGAAGCCTCGTTCAAAGGCAATTCGGGTTGGGAAATTTGAGCTTAACTCCAGCTTGTTCCCCCTGTGAACTCAAATGTGCTAGTATACTCAGAGGCCACTTTGCTGGGTACCTCCTGTACCTAATACAGCGGCTACTGAATATTTGCTGGTGTTCTGCTGCTGCTGGAGCACATCCACTTCGGTTTGACGTGTTGTGCATTCAGAGATGCTCTTCTACACACCACACTTATAACACATGGTTATTTGAGTTACTGTCACCTTCCTATCAGCTTACACCAGTCTGGCCATTCTCCTCTGACCTCTCTCATCAACAGGGCATTTTCGCCCACATAATTGCTGCTCACTGGATTTCTCCCCATTCTGATATTTGGTCTGAACAACAACGGAACCTCTTAACCATATCTGCATGCTTTCTTGCATTGAGTTGCTACCACATGATTGACTTAGATATTTACATGAACAAGCAGGTGGACAGGCATACCTAATTAGCCACTGAGAATACACTCTACCTTATGTCAAAATCTCCTATTTTTAACAGTTTTATTGAGAAAATTTGACATTCCAATAGGTGACAGCAATATTTATCTTTCAATTAAAGTGCACTGCAAATTTAAGATCATATTTATTTCAATCTATTGAAATTGCTTTGTGTTCACCTGTTTCTGTGCTGAATGATGCTGTGATTTTGAAACTTTAGTTACTTACTCATGTTATCCAGCCAATCACTCCAACCAAATGTGTCTCATCTCCTAAATTATGTGATTAATTTACTCAAGGGAATTCATTACTTTCTACTGCAATGGAATTTGAAAATGTAGCATAATTTGATAGCATGCGATGTGACACTTTTGAAATGCTCTTAGAATATGTTGAGAAGGAAGTGAATTCTATGAAAACCATGTGCCCATGTGCATGTTTCTGCAAGAAAGCATCCAAGAGGTCAGCAATATTTTGGCCAAATAATTAAGTGAAGGCAAAAGCTAGCCCTAATGTGTCTTAAAATATTTTAAACCTATTTTAGATTGGCGAGCCCAGAGTTCAATGCTTGGAAATCTGGTTGTGTCATCGGCTAGTCCAAGGGTCAATACTGAAGATCGAAGCCTGAAGGTTGATTGCAAATCTGGAAGTCCAAGCCCGATGGCCGAAGCCTGGAGAATGGAGATCCAGAGGGCTATTCTGGGGCTGGAGGACTGTCCGTGTGTGTGGGTAGGTGGGAGGATAAGAGACTTGTTTTGATGTTGTTGTTTGTTGTGTTCTGTGTTGTCATGCCTCAGCAACCTCTTACTCAAAGTCAGCAAGACAGAGGAGCTGATATTGACTTCAGGAGGAGAAAACCAGAGGTTCATGAGCAGTCTTATGAAGAAAGCATAGTAGTGCCTCTATTTCCTTAGCAGGTTGTGTTGATTAGCATGGCAAACCCTGACAAAGTTCTATAGCTGTACTGAATAGTGCAGATGACATTGACTGGCTGCATCACAGCCTGGTATAGAAAATCCTACAAAAAAGTAGTGGATACGGCCCAGAACATCACAGATAAAGCCTTCCCCACTGCTGAGCACATCTACACTAAGTATTGTCACAGGAAAGCAGTATCCATCATCGGGGACCCCCTCTTTTTGCTGCTGCCATCAGGAAGAAGGTACAGGAGCCTCAGGACTCACACTGTCAGTTTCAGGAACAGTTATTATCCCTCAACCATCAGGCTCTTGAAACATAGGGGGCAACTTCATTCAACTTCACTTGCCCCATCAATGAAATGTTCCCACAACCTGACCCACTTTTAAGGACTCTTCATCTCATGTTCTCAATGCTTATTGCTTATTTACTTGTAACACTTACCCAACAGGCTGGTATATGTCTAGGGGAAAAGGAGATCCAGCCACACACCAACCCCACCTCCCGTACACGCAGGTGCTGTGGGAATCAAGTTTATGCCGCACACACACACACAATATCAAACTCACACCAGATACCGTTATGGAATACACTTTAAAGATTTTACTAAAACTAAAAGAGTACTATGCAATACAATATATATGAAGGAAAATAAAATAAAAGGCGCCAACTTATCAAAGTTCAGTCAGTTTAGTGCACATTGTTGGAGCTCAACCATCGAACCATTCGACCCCTCGTCACTTTCCTCCGACCTCCACGTCCTCGCACCTGGGACCACCCGGGTGGTCGACCGAGCAGTGCAGCGCACGTCCACCTTCCTCGGCGTCTCCTTCCCACCTTCCCTGAAAAGACCGCAAAACCCCCAAGCTCCCAACCTCACAAGATGAAATAACATTCCCCATTGGTCAACAAATGAATACAATCCCCATATCAGCAAGTCCAAAGCTAAACAACTGTGAGAGAAAGCACTTATCATACAAAGAAGCATTCCTACTCTTAACAGCACAAAGAAGCCATTTTGATTAACATACACAGCACATTGTACATACTTTTTTTTGTATTTGCAGTTTGCTGTTATTTGCATGCTGGTTGAATAATGGTCTATCACTGATTCTATTATGGTTATTATTCTATTATGAATTTATTGAGTATGCCTGCGAGAAAATGATCTCAGGGTTGTACATGGTCACATATTATAAATTTACTTTGAACTTTGTGGGCATGCTATGTTGGCACCAGAATGTGTGGTGACACCGGTGGCATTGGTTGTTAAGGCAAACATAGTACTTCACCGCGTCTTTTCGATTGGCACGTGATAAATACATGAATCTGAAATCTGAATCAGAACTTTTCCCGAGTGCTCGAGGTTAGAGTCTCGGTGATGTTTCTCAGATCTGTTGCTTTTGGGGGCTAGAAAGGGAAGGGGCAAGTATAAGGCCTACCAGAAAATAAATAGTGAATAATGATTCAGTTAAACTGTGGTAAATATGGAACAGATTTACCACATGATCCTCTTCCCAAGAGAAGTTACACGGGTAGTACAAATATTTTGCAAAACTATAATAGTTCCTCCAAGGGAAATATTTGCATTGTTGCAGGAAATTGAAAATGGTGCAACAGCAAGTCCTTTATTACCAAAATAAACATAGAAATCTGGCTAAAGTCATATGAACTCTTGTGATCTACCAGGAGTTCACTAAACCACTGATCTTTCTGGAATATTAACAGTAAATTAGAGAAGTGTTGTAACATTTAATGTGCATTATGTAATACTGATCTAGAACATACAAACAGGCCATTCAGCCCATGATGTTGTGCTGAACTAATTAAATTAGTATGCAAATACCCAACCAAACTAAACCCTTCTGCCTACACCACGTCAGATTGAGATTTATTTATTCATCAAATCTACATCGAAACACATACTGACATGCGCTGTTTGTGTTAACAACCGAAACACTCCAGGGCGTGCTGGCGGCAGCTCGCAGGTGTTGTCACACATCGTGGCTGATGCACCATCAATAACTCTCTCTGAGACGTAAAGGCGAGATATCGGCTTTTATTGACTGGAAGAAGGAACAAGCAGTGGTCGACCACCATACTACATCCTGGAGAATGAGAGGCCGGGCTCAGACCTCAATCGCCTTTATACCGGGGTCTGTGGGAGGAGCCACAGGAGCAGTCAGCAGGGGGCGTGTCCAGACAGGTATATGTAGCTCACCACAGTGGCGCCGACAACGTTCAACAGGAGAGCACAAGCAACAACCACAACACAAAACAAGATGACAGCAGAGAAACAAGCCCCCTTTCCCAATTCTTCCATTTCCTGCTCATTCATGTGCCTAATTAAGAGCCTCTTAAATGCCTCTATTGTACTGGGCTCTACCACCACCCCTGACAGCACAGTCCAGGCACACACCACTCTCTGTGCGCTAAACTTGCCCGGCATACCTCCTTTGAACTTACCCCTTCTCTCTTAAGTGCATGTCACTAGACATTTCAATCATGGGTAAAAGACTCTATGCCTCTCATAATCTTACAAACCCCTGTCTGATCTCCCCTCAGCCCCAGAGAAGACAACCCAACTTTGTCCAACCTCTTTTTA
Organism: Hypanus sabinus; assembly: GCF_030144855.1. Taxonomy (NCBI): domain Eukaryota; kingdom Metazoa; phylum Chordata; class Chondrichthyes; order Myliobatiformes; family Dasyatidae; genus Hypanus; species Hypanus sabinus. The sequence goes on along the minus strand of NC_082710.1, from coordinate 16,438,048 downwards.
TTGCACATGCCCTATAATGCAGGCAATATGCTGGCAAGCCTCTTCTGCACCACCTCCAAAGCCTCGACATCCTTCCTAATAATGGGGCGAGCAGAACTGCATGCAATATCTTAGATGTGAGCTAACTAGAGATTTATAAAGCTGCGACATAACTTCTGACTCTTGAACTCAGTTCCTCGACTGAGTTTACCACCCTACCATTCATGAAGCTATAAATGATCAATGTGGATATTTATTAAAATAAACAAACATAAAATATTAATATTAATAATAGAAGTATTAAGAATAGTTACAAACTGATTTATAAGCATTTTTTCCCGTGAATATTTTTACACATAGTGAGTTAGCAAATTAAATGTAGGAAGTAATTAATTACTGCAGCAAGAAACAATTATGAAATACAACCAGCTAATTAAATTAAATTCAGTCATTTAGTTAATGAAGTGTGCTGAGTAATGCACTGTAGATGAGTCAGCAGATGCTCCTACCAATTTTGTCCGCAAGATTATGGCTTGCAAGTTTTGGATCTTAAGATTTTCAGTAGAATGACGTGCTCAGAGAAACTGTAACTGGTCAACACTGCTGGGACAGAGTACCATGAACTAGTTGTGGTATTCTCATTTGACACTGAATTGATTAAACCTGGTGAAGTTCTAAAAATTTGTACCTCTATGTTCTTAAAAAAACCTCATTGAATAAGATCTATAAGCATTACAGAGCATATGTACCAACACTAGCAATGTCTTCAATGAGAAATCAGTGATTAGATTATCCAAATTGCAGGCAATTACTTTGAACATCAATGAATATTGTAATCCATTATATTGAGATTTACACTTGAGATTTCTCCTTGTAGTACAGTGGACATTAAATTTGATTTTATTCCCATTCCAGAACATTATAGCAGCAGGGCTAAAGGACACAATTTCTGTGAAAGCAATATTATAGTTAAAGAGTTAAACTATAGTTGTAAACACAAGAGATTTTGCAGATGCTGGAAATCCAGAGTAACACACTCAAAATGCTGAAGGAACTCAGCAGGTCAGGCAGCACCAATGGAGAGGAATAAAGAGTTGTTGTTTTCGGCCGAGACACTCATTGTGTCTGGAAAGAAAGAGGAAAGAAGTCAGAATAAGGTGGTGGGGGGTGGGGAAGGAGTAAAGCTGGCAGGCATAGGTGAACCCAGGTGTGAGGGAAGGTAGGTGGGTGGGAGGGGAGTTTGAAGTGTGAAGCTGGGAGATGACAGATGGAAGAGGTAAGGGGCTGAGGTAAGGAATCTAATGGGAAAGGACAATGGAATATGAGATAAAGGGAAGCAGGAAGGGCACCACAAGGAGGTGATGGGCAGATGAGGAAAAGAGAAGGAGTGAGAAGTGAACCAGAATGGAAAATGAAAAAAGAGAGAATGGGTAGGAGAAAGAAATTACCATAAGTTATCAAGCCTGATGAAGGGTCTTGGCCCAATATGCTGACTCTTATTCCTCTGCACAGATGCTACCTGAGTTGCTGAGTTCCTCTGGGGTTTGTGTGTGTTACACTATGATTGTGATTTTAATTCTATCACATTTCAATTGGTAAGATGCGGGTTAGTTACAGAGACACCATTACTTGCTAACTTAAAAAATGTGGCAAGATCTGGGGACTTCCATCCATAGTGTGCAGTTACATAGATCCCTTTCAGGTCCTGATACATACTGGAGTTTGACTTGTTCAAACAGCATGTCCCTCATCCAAGCACTTATTCTGGATTCCAGGCAGGTGATAATAATCTGGCGGGCCAGGGCATCAATTTATATGCAGGCAGTTCCCAGGCTGCAGCCAGGTTCCATTCCTCAGAACCATTCAAAGGTTCCAAGGTTCATTCACAATCAAAGTACACAACTCTGAAATTATTCTTCTCCAGACAGCCATGAAACCAAGAACGAAAAGAAAGGCAGCACAATTATCAACCCACAAATCCTTCCTCCCCACACAAAAAACACAAACTAAAATGGAACAGGCACATTGATCCCCCTAATCTCCCTCCCCCGCACACACAAAAAATCAGGCGAAAAAACACAGAACATAAAAAATCTATAAGACTGAAAGAAAGTCTATTGTCCAAGTCCATATCCAAAACGCAGAAACCCTGGGTAACATTCTCTGGGCTCAGTGGTAGGGCCTTTCACTCTCTGGCAGTGAGCAATCCCACTACTGGTTAAAAGGCAGTCTTCCCTCTCCAACAGCAGAGCGATCCCCTGGTGATTAAAAGGTTCCTTCTGGAATAGCAGAGTGATCCCCGAGTGATAAAAAGGCAGCTTGCCCGCTCCAACAGCACAGCAATCCCCCAGCAATAAATGGCAGTTTCCCCTCTTTGATAGCAGAACGATCCCTCAGTGATAAAAAAGGCAGTGTCCCCTCTCTGTGTAAAGCGATCCCCCGTGATAAAAAGGCAGGTAGCTGGTGCTCACCCTCCATTTATGCCTCGACATTGCAATCTCTCTCGTCAGTTTAACTGACGAACAAAGGAAGCTTTAATCGGCAACATAGAGTTGAACATTGTCTCACAGCCTTCTCGCCAAGAGAACACTCGAAAACAACTGCTCGTAAGGTGGAAATGAACAGAAGCAGTTGCGACGAGGGAGCGAGCAGGTGTGGGAGGGATGGCTGCCTGCCGGCCTCTCTGACTCAGTGAGTTCACTTCGCTCAACCCTGGCCCCAAATGCTGGAGGGTGGGGTTGAAGAGAAGCCGTGCAGAAACAACTCGTTCCTCGGAGAAGCTGCCAGATCCACCCCCACCCAGGCTCCCAACTGCTCGGTACTGTGTATGGGATGTCCGTAAGTCAAGTGTTCATAACCTGTAGAGGACTTGAAGCTAAAGATGTGTGCTCAATGTGGAAAAGCTAGTACTGTTAATGTTCATTAGGGTGGTAGTCAGGAAGCCCACCAAGAACCTGACTGAAACCCTAAGCAATTCTTCAACCACAGTTGTGCCTGCAACACCAAAGGCCCAAACACCAACTCATATATATTAGCCAGTATTTACTCATGGGGATACCACACACAATTGTGCTCCATTTCAATCAACCTGATGCCCTCTGTTGGTTGAGGTCGACCATGGATGTTGCATCCTAGCTGTCTACATGATATGTAGGCCAGGGCAGTACGATATGGAGAGTGAGCTATTGCCCACGCAGCAGGCTCCCCCCCTCTACGCAGCTGATGAACCCGAAGGTACGGCAGAGACCGATGCAGTTCAGCACCAGCTGTGTGGCAGGAGCTGCCAGTCAGCATTGAGCTCAATGTAGGGTTGTCTTCAGGACTCCAGCCAGTCAGTTACATGCACAGGAATTCAGCAGAGATGAGGAGGAAGATTTTGGGTTCTTTTTCTTCCCTTCACGATCTAGGAATGCTTTGACTAGTTACCAGTTAATTCATCCAGGATCCTGTTGTGCTGGGTGTTTGGAACTTCAGAACTAAGAACTAAATGTGGCAATGTTGCAAAAGAAAATCCACCAGAAGAACCTCCCAACAAATGGAAAACTGCATAAATTTATCATAAGCAGTGACCTTTCCAAGTCACCAGGAATCCATGTTATCCTTAAAGATGGAGCATTTTGAAGAGCCAGCAGTTCTGTTGGCAGTGTCCTTCCAGGTATCTTAGCCCTGCATGCTGTGCCTGTGCTTTGAAACGCAGTTATCAAGGTCAAACCTAATGGCATATGGTCCTGGGCTGAAATGCAAATTCACTGAGTAGAGGGCCTGGATGCACTTCACACCTGACCCCTCAACTTTCAAATAGCCATGGCTGGCGTAAGTAGTTCAAACCCCATTTGTCTGAATGGGGGTCTCTGATATTCATTAAAAAGTGAGTGCAGATAGATAGTTTATTCTTTTATAGGACATCAGCTAGTACCGCACAGTACCTTTCGGACCACGATGTTGAGCAACCTCCCTCACAATTGAAGTGGTCAGAGAAACAGGTTCAATGGTTCATTTATTACCGAAGTATACTACTTGGAAATTCTTCTTCACCGGATAGCCATGAAACCAAGAAAGAATGGCAACACAATCATCAACCCACAAATCCACCCTTCCCTCCACAAAAAAAAGCAAAAACAGAACAGAACTATCAACCCCCAAATCCCACTCCCCCTCAAAAACACAAGAGAATGATCGGGCAACCCCCTCCCCCACCCAGATAGAATATAAAGAACTATAAGACAGGAAAAAATAGTCCATGGTCCATAATCCAAGTCCATATCCAAAGCACAGAAGACCTGGGTAACATTCTCCAGGTACAGTGGCAGGCTCTCCCCTTCTCTGGCAGCAGAGTGATCCCACCAGTGATCAAAAGGCAGGTAGCTGGTATCACTTTCCACATTCACCTCAATGTTTCAATCTCCCTCTTCGCTTTAATCAATGAACAACAGAAGCTTTAATTGGCAAAATGGAGTCGAACATCAGCTCATGCACAGTCCTGCAGTCCCCTAGTCACGGAGTTCACGTTTGCTGCCGCTGCCTCTGCCTCCCAGAACCCGCTCCGAGATGGTAAAGCGCTGGATCACCCAAATGATCTCCAAATATCAAATCACAGGCTCCAACCGTTCCAGAAACATATTCAAGATGAAAAACAGATGTAAAGGACATTAAAAAAAGTGAAGTGAATAGTTTTGTGGGCCAGCCAGAAGATGTCAAGTGTGGGAGCGTCGTACGCAGGTGCCAAATTAACTGGAAGTTTATCTAACCCTTCTAACTCTTCTCTCCCACCTTCCATTCCTTCATCCATGTGCCTATCTAAGAATCTCTTAAATGTCCCTAATGTATGTGCTTCCACCACACTCCCCCAGCAGCGCATTCCATGGAATTAACAACTCTGTGCAAAACACTTACTTCTGATATCTTTCCTAAACTTTCCTCCACTCACCTTGAAAGGTTGTCCATTGCTGGCTTTATCTTTATTTTGTTTCAAAACTTTTAATAACAAAGCACTTCTAAGCAAACTTTTAATTTTTATAATTATTTCAAAGTAAAATTCAAAGTAAAATTTTATTAGCAAAGTACATATATGTTACCATATACTACCTTGAGATTCATTTTCTTGTAGGCATTTACAGGGAAATAAAGAAATACAATATAGCTTACAAAGAAAACTACACATAAACAAGGACTGACAAACAACCAATGTGCAAACAAAGACAAACGATGGAAATGAGAAAATAATAATAATAATAATAATAATAATAATAATAACAACAACATAAGTTGTAGGGACCTTGAAAGTGAAGGTCTGTAGAATCAGTTCAGAGTGGCAAGAAGTGTGGCTGAAGGAGCCATGCAGGATATGAGTTCAGGCATTGGGCCAGCCTGCTCAAAACCTGAGTTGGATTAAGCATGATCATTCAAACATCACTGACAGCTCTCAGGCAAACCAAACATCTTATAATGTGAGCGAACGTGGTATATATTTCTATTAAACACAGATCAAAATTTCAAAGTCAGTTAAATGATCAAAATCTGACAGATTCATCATCTGACAGCAAAAGTGACAGACAGTTTCTGTAAAAGAAATGGTTCTACATGAGTTACCGCTTTTTAAAATCTCGCTTTCATTGATAATGCAAGATGTTTAATTCAAATAAAATCAACTGCCTGTGTTTAGAAAGTACAACTACACAAAGCACGACAGTTACACAGGCAGGCATCAATTATCTTGAAAAGCTTTCTTACAATGAAGAAAGTACAAATGACTGGTTTTTGCTTTGCATGCATTGTACTTATTCTGGAAGATGCTGCAGTAGGGATTGTCCAACAAAGAGACTGGGTTCCTCTTGTTTTAGTTCAACTGCTTTTTCATTACACATTTGAAAGCCAGTTGGCCAGGCATTGTCAGTTGTTACCCAAGAACTGGTTTGGGTACTCAGAGTTATCCATCCGTTTGCCCATCCCTCAACCTTGCAACGGTTCATTTAGCATGCACCTGGACTGGAAACTGGACACTCATTCTGAAATGAAAACAGTCTGTGACACTGGCCCACTGTTTGAAGATAAGATGAACTCTATTTGTCACATGTACATCAAAACATACAGTGAAATGTGTCATTTGTGTCAATGGTTTTGCAATGTGCTGGGGGGGGTGGGGTGGGGAGAGGCAGCCTGCAAGTGTTAACGTTATTCTGGCATCAGCGTTGCATGCCCACAACTCACTAACCCTGTCTGAAGTCTGGAATGTGGGAGGAAACCACATTGTCATGGGGAGAACGTACAAACTCCTTACAGAAAGTGGCAGGTATTGAATCCCGATTGCTGATCACTGGTTTTCCTACGACTTGTCTCGTCACATTTTCCCAATGCCGCCAATTTCCATCTCCAGTCAAATAAGTCTTCCACTTTACAGTACGCAGAGGCAAGCACTGGGTGCACAGTTTAGGAAGCACTCTACAAGAGAGAATCATTGTACACTTCTACACAGGTCAAATTGAAAGGATTTGATGTAAGTGGTGAACTGAGAGCATGTGAGGGGGAGAGAATGGGCACGGCAAATCGAGGGAATGCAGAAGGAGAACAGGAGTGGTCTGAGAAAATCTAAGATAGAGAAAAGAGACTGCAAAGATAGAAGAAGGGAAGAACTGAAATAGGTAGGAATTAAAACAAGAATCTGTTTCACTAGTTGGGAAGGGCTATAATGACAGGTACATTTGAAATGATTGCTTGGATTGTGCTACTAATTATGATCACAGGATTGTACTGCAGGGATTATCATTTGGAAGATTACTGTGTAAAGTTGAAATACGGTGGTACAGTCGTGTAGTGGTACAGTCGTGTAGTGGTTGGCTTTACAGTGCCAGTGGCCCAGGTTCAATTCCTGTCACTGTCTGTGAGGAGTTTATACATTCTCCTTGTAACCATGTGAGTTTCCTCCAAGGTTTCCTCCCACATTACAAAGATGTATGTGTTAGGGTTCAGTTTGTAAATTGTGGGCACGCTGTGTAGGCACTGGAAGCATGGCGATTCTTGCGGGCTGTGCCTAGCACATCCTTGGACTATGTGGATCATTAACAAAAATGATGCATTTTTACTATTGGTTTCAATATACCTGACAAATAAAGGTTAGAATATTGTGCCGATTTGATTCTAGGGTTTGGATTTTACTTTTCATTTTGCACATTATACTTTTTGATTCATAGTTTCTTTACACATAGGGACCAAAGTTGTAAAGTACTGCGGGAATAATTACTTTCCTTGTAAAATGTTTGTTTTGCTACAGGAGCCTGGCTTTTATCTAACCTGGGATGGTGTTCTGTGAGTAGTCTGCACATGCTCTCTGAGAGGGTTTTCTCCAGGTGATCCGGGTTCCTCTCGCACTCAGAAGGTGTGCAGGTTGTGAGTTTAATTAGCCATCCCAGTGACTAGGTGAGCGATGGGATCTGTAGGGAGATGGCAGGAATGTGGGGTGGTGGGGGGGAATAAAATAGGATTAGTATTGAGTTTTAGTGCATGTGATTGGTTAATGGTTACTATTGACTCGATGGGATGAACGGTCTGCTTTCATGCTGTATGAAGTTAAACTGTGTGCCACAAAGATATGTGACCATATGTAACCCCATTTCTGGTTGTACATGTTTTCAACAGACAGAGAACTAAGGTAGGGTTTCCAATTATATGCACTATGCTTTTGCTATGATTTGCATAGATATAACATCCCAATACCATTGAAGTGCTGCTGTTATTCAATGGAAAAAAAAGACCTGGATATGTTTCATCACTCATGAAAGACTCTATTTAGACAAACTCTAAACATAGATCAATTCAAGAGAGAGAGGATGAGTTTTTTTTACCAGTGACATGACCATCACTGAGAGCCTCAGAATCAATGTCCTGAGGGTCACCACTGACCTGAAACTTAACAGCACCATTCATATGCACCTTAGCTGGTATTCTGTAAAGCAAACTTCACATCTTGACACCCAACAGGTTTTGCATCATCCACAAGGCACAAATCAGAACTAGGACAGGATACTCCCTATTCGCTGCTCTAAGAACTTTCTAAGAGCTCAAAATCCAGGATGGTTGGAACTTCATCAACCATCCTGAAAATTCATCTGGCACCACCACCGATGTACAGTGACTGTAACATGTACCATCTACAAAGTGCCCAGTACTCTCTCCCCAGGCTATTCCTACAAGTAAACATGTGACCTCTGCCACGACCTTACCTGCAGGCTCTTTCCAGGTCACGTAAGACAGGTTTGGCTAGGTACATGGATGAGAGAGGTATAGAAGGGCTATGGTCTGGGTGCAGAGAGATGGGACTAGGCAGAAAACCAGGCCAGCAGAGACTAGATGGGCCAAATGGCCCGTTTCAGTGCTGTAATGCTCTATGATCCTAATCAGGATCATTGGCCCTTTATTGTCACAGTCTAAATACTAGAATTTTTTTTTACCAAAAGCAACATGTATACACCTTCACAAGAAGGATTGCAGTGATTCAAGAAGGATGCATAGCTTTAAGGTTTTGGGAGGAAAGTTTAGTGGGGGATGTCAGAGGCAAGTTTTTTTACACAGAGACTGGTGGGTGTGTGGGAGTCGTAGGTTGTTGCCAAGGGTAGAGGCAGATATTTTGGGGATATTTAAGAGACTCTTAGAAAGGCACGTGGATGAAAGGCAAAATGGTGGGTTATGTGGGAGGGAAGGGTTAGACAGATCTTAAAGTAGGTTAAAAGATCAGCACAGCATCATGAGCTGCGGAGCCTATACTGTGCTGTAACATTCTATGTTTTACAGCCTGTTCCAAAGCCACTCACCACTACATCCTCAAAGCCTGGCCAGATCCTGGAAAACAAGCACACATTTAAATAAATGAATGTGTGTTTCTTTTTCAACAGACTCCACTATAATGGACTGAACATTTGTAATTTGTTCATCATGATCCTCTCAACATAATTTCTATATTAAAGCACGCAGTCAAAGTATGCTGAACAGATGCTTTGATTAGTCTCCAGTGTGGAACTTGCTAAATTTTAACATCTGGTGGAAGCACTGACTTCAGAGATTGATTCTGGGATACTAACAGAGGCCCACAAATGTTCTGTGATCTGAGTGCAGTGAAGCCTTGGTGATTCCAATTCTTGGATCTCATTTGTATGTTTGATATCAAGTGTCTGAATCACATCAGTGGCACACAGGGAGTTGTAATCATTCCACATTCTTTTCCAAATAATAACTATTGTGCATGTACTTTAAGTAAAGTACAATATATGCAGAGCATATTTCCATCTAGGTAGCCTCGAACTAACAGCACGAACATTGATTTCTCTACCTTCTGGTAATTTTTTCCCTGCTTCCCTTCACTCCTTTTCCATTCCCCATTCTGGCTCCCTGTTACCCTTTCTCTTCTTCTCACTTGCCCATCACCTCCCTCTGGAACCTCTCCTCCTTCTCTTTCTCCCATGGTCCACTCTCCTCTCCTATAAGACTCCTTCTTCTTCAGCTCTTTACATCCTCCACCTACACCTCCCAGCTTCTCACTTCACCCCACCCACCTTCCCCCTCACCTGGTTTCACCAATCACCTGCCAGCTTGTTCTCCTTCCACTCCAGCCCCCCACGTTCTTATTCTTGTTCCTTCCTCCTTCCTTTCCAGTCCTGATGAAGGGTCTCAGCCCAAAACTGTTTATACCTCTCCGTAGATGCTGCCTGAGCTGCTGAGTTCCTCCAGCATTTTGTGTGTGTTATTTTAGTTTCTGGAACTCTAGTGTTTTTAACTTGAATTACTTGATTAGCTGACAATACTCCTCAGCAATGACTTTTAATTTAAAACATTGTTGCCTGCATCATCATTTATTTATTTATGCAGATGCAGTGTAGAACAGGTCCTCCTGACCTTTCGAGCTGCACTGCCCAACAATCCCCGATTTAACTGTACCCTAACCACAGGGACAATTTACAATGACCAATTAACCAACCAGGCAGTATGGCTTTGGACTGTGGGAGGAAACCGGAGCACCTGGAGGAAATCCATACGGTCACAGGAAGAACGTACAAACTCCTTACAGACAGCAGCAGGAATTGAACCCTGGGTTGCTCTTACGGTAAAGTGTTGTGCTAACTATTATGCCACTGTGCCCTGGAAGACAACGGACTTATTGTTCTGGAATGATGACTAAAGAATTCGAATTAGAATTTTTTGTTTCTTACATCCGTCTCCGTCGCAATGTACAAGTGATAAAGGGGGGAAATGTGAGAGGATATTGCCCAAACACTAGGATTGTATTCAGAATTGTTTTGTATGCATGTATGTACAGTCAGAGAAGCAACCAGATGAGTGTGTATTGATGAATCCGATGGCCTGGTGAAAGAAGCTTTCCCTGTTGGTCCTGGCCTGTGGCATCATTTGCCAGACAGAAGCTGTCCGCACTACTCACTGCAGTGCCCTGCAACTGAGGGAAGTACAGTTCCCATACCAGGCATTGACACAGCCAGTCAGGATGCTCTCAATGGTGCCTCTGTAGAAAGTCCTGAGGATTTGAGGACTCATGCCAAACTTCTTCAGCTGTCTGAGGCGAAAGAGGTGCTGTTGTGCTTTCTTAACCACACAGCCAGTACTTACAGTCCAGGTGAGATCCACCGTGATGTGTAGACCAAGGAATATGAAACTACTCGTCCTCTCTACTACAGTCTCATTCATGTCAATAGGGGCTAGCCTGTCTCCATTCTTCCTGTAATCCACAATCAGCTCCTTCATATTTTTGACATTGGGGAAGAGGTCATTTTCCTGGCACCACTGTGTCAGGGTGTTGACTTCTCCTCTGTAGGCTGTCTCGTCATTGTTGGAAGTAAGGCCTATCAATGTCATGCTATCTGCAAATTTGATCAGCAGATTGGTGCTGTGCATGGCAACACAGTTGTGGGTCTATAAGGAGTCGAGGAGGAGGCTCAGAACACAGCTCTGGAGGTGGGGGGTATCCTGCGTTGAGGGTCAGAGGGGCAGAGCTGAGGGAGCCTATCCTTAACACCTGCCGGTGATCCAACAAGAAATCCAGGATCCATCTGCACCAAGCGGATGCAGGCTAACTAACAATCAAATAACAAAATTAAACACCTTTCAAAAAAAAATCTGTTTAAGAATTATGTTACCTCATAGGAAGCAGTCCAAATTATTTAGATACAGTACAATGAAATACTTGTCAGAAAGCATTTAATGACCAAGGCATCAGGATAGCGAAAGCCAGTGTGCAGGAAGGTCGTGGTAACCAGCAAGGGGGGTGAACCAAGGGGAGGAGGCCCCAGCTGGTTCCTCCTGATTCTACAATAAATTGAAAGCTAATTCCCCATTTTCTCAGCTGCTTCCTGCTGCCCCCTTAAGGAGTATTGATTAAGCGGTTGTAGAGCAGAACAAATCTGTGTATGGCATACACAGTTTATGGCAAACTTGAGAAAGCGTTTCCAAATGCATGCTACTGAATGATCACTTTGCCCAGGGCTGGTGTAAGCAAAGGTTTATTCATACTGACTTTAGGCCTCTAAATGTAGTGTTGTGATTGATATTTTTTCCAATTTAGCAATACGAGCTTTTGTCCTTCATTAAATTGGGAAGTATGATTCTTAAACTTTACAAGATGCAAGCACTATCACTGATTTAATCAGATACAATAATGGAAGTGAAGGGTCAATTCAACTTCCATTATTTCATAAACCAAAAATGCTTTCAAATATAATGAAATGTAAAGTCTCTAAATATCAAAAAAATTACTATAAAGAGCAGTAAACAGTAAAAAAGACTAATTCAAGTCAGTATTTGGTGTGACCACTCTGCTTTTAAAACTGCATCAATTCTCTTAGGTTCACTGTTGTGCAGTTTTATGAGGATATCAGCTGGTAGGTGTGAGAGTAGGTGAGGGAAAGAGTGAGAGAGAGAAAAAACAAAGAGGGAGATGAAGAAAATCTGTAATAACAAAACAAAATGACAAAAGGTGCAGGAACAGTATTAGGCCATTTGCCCCATCGAGTTTACTCCGCCTTTCAATCATAGCCGATTTATTATCCCTCTCAACCCCATTCTCCTGCCTTTCTCCCATAACCTTTGACATCTTTACTAATCAAGGTGCCTCCATAGTCATCTGTGGCAATGAACTTCACAGATTCACCACCCTCTGGCTAAAGAAATTCCTCCTCATCTCTGTTCTAAAGGAACATCATTCAATTCTGAGGCTGTGCCCTCTGGTCCTATAGTACTTTGCTGTGCTGTCTTATCTAGAAAAATAGCTCAGATCCAATGTTGTTAACATACCAAGATCCTATGGACAATTTTTTTCACATCTTGTGAAAGTTAATTGCTGACAGATATTAACTGCACAATATTATCAGAGACAATATGCAATAGAAATACATGCCTTAAGAAACCAGCCATACCTCAAGGTATCCTCTCAAATACAGGCCCATAATTGTTCAAGTTTATTGTCATAAATATATATTTGTAGGGCTTGCGAGGAGAAATCAATCAATGATAATTGAAAAGCAGCGCAGACTCAATGGGCCGAATGGCCACGCTTTGTTTCACGTTTCGTGGTCTTATGGTATAAATACACAGGATATAACTGGCATGAAAATCAGCTTTTGCAGCAGCAGTACATTATTCTACAAGCATGACAAACATCAATTAACATAAAGAACATAAGTTATAATTACTCACGTGCGCAAAATAACCAACAAATAAACATAACGTTAGTGCAAGTTGAAAGTGAGACAAAACAAAAGAGAGAGCGTAGAAAAGTGCAGCACAGCACAAGGCCTCTCGGCCCCCAATGCACAGTACTCTGCACACGTAAACAAATTCTGTAAGGCGAAGATGCTTTCAAAAATAATGACCAGTTAACAGCAAAAAACCTAAATCAAATCAATATTTGGTGTGACCACGCTTTGCACTGAGATCTTTAATCTCTTGCTTCGGCATTGTGTGGTACCCACCTGCTTCAAGCAGGCTTCAATTGTACCGGTACCCAAGAAGAACGTGGTGGCCTGCCTCAAAGACCATCACCCAGTAGCACTTACATCCACGGTGATGAAGTGTTTTGAGAGGTTGGTGATGAAACACATCTGCGCCACTTTGCCTACTGGAGCAACAGGTCATCTCCCTGGCTCCTCACTCAACCCTGGAACATCATGGGTAAAGCCCTCCCAACCACTGAGCACATATACATGAAATGCTGTCACAGGAGAGCAGCATCCATCATCAGGGACCCCTCACCACCCAGGACATTCTCCCTTCTCACTGCTGCCAAAAGGAAGAAGGTACAGGAGCCTCAGAACTCACAGCACCAGATAAAGGAACAGTTACTACCCTCAAGCATCAGGCTCTTGAACCAAAGAGAATAACTTCACCCAACTCACTTAACCCATCATAGAAATGTTCCCACAGCCAATGGACTCATTTCAGGGTTTTCATCTCATGTTCTCAATATTTATTGCTTATTTATTTATGACTACTCTTTATTCTTTTTGTATTTGCACAGTTTGTTGTCTGCACTGTGGGTGAACACCTTAGTTGGGCAGTCTCTCATTAATTCTGCTATGGTTATTATTCTACAGATTTATTGAGTATGCCCACAAGAAAATGTATCTTAGGGTTGTATTTGCTGACATACATGTACTTTGATAATAAGTTTACTTTGAACCTGATGTCTGTAGGGAAGAAGCTGTTGTTGAACCCTGAGGTGTCAGTCTTCAAACTCCTCAGCCTCCTGCCTAATGGCAGCACAGAGAAGAAGGTACGGCTGGAAGTTTGTCTATGCGGCACATTTGAGCCAATTTCAACAGAAAATCATTTAATTTCATGCACGACGTTGATAATATACTTCCAAATTTAACTTAATCATTGCATAAATTCTGCCAGTCTCAGAATATTCACATTAAGAGAGCGAAATCTATTTAGATTTTATTGCCACTTCTTAATGTGTTCCTTCCGAAGGATGATCATTGGAAGGGCCAATAACTTTGAATGACCCTGCATTCTACCAGTTGATGGCTTAAGAAATTTGGAATAGCACCATGCAAAACTAAACACGACCCAACTGCCTAAAGGAGCCTTTCAAGCTTCCTCCAGGAATTTCTGGCACATTTAGACTGGTTTTGTTTTATGGCAATGACAAAAGGCAAGATTATGAATTGAGAAACTGCATGAACTGGATGATGTTGAATGAAAATAGAGGTCAGGAACTATCATATTGTAGTCCTCGAAGGATTTTTATAAATGCAAGTTTTTTTTAAACTTAATATCTCTTTTATTTTTTTCACAGTGTTTAGGCATTTGAAAGGATTCTTTTTATCTATAGTGACACATCCAAAATGGTGGAATAATTCAGCAGGTCAGTCAGCATCTATGGAGAGGAATAAAAGTTGACATTTCTTGTCCCAAAATGTCAACTGTATATTCTCCTCCATAGATGCTGCCTGACCTGCTGAGTTCCTCCAGCATTTTGTGTGTTACTCTAGATTCCGGCATCTACAGAATCGCTTATCTTTATATTTTAACATTCCTGTCTCTACTTAAAGTGCTGGTGACCAAATCCATGGGTGTGGGCATTTAATTAACACTTCAACCTTTGCATATTGTTTTGTGTACACCTGGGAAGTCACAGAGGCAGACAATGAAGAACAAGAGAGCTGGCTGATTTTCCATTTTACTGCTTGAGGCTGGTGGGACCAGCTCTCATGTGGAAGGCACTGCCAGACAAGGTGGTGGAATCAATCACCATTACTACATTTAAGAGGGATTTAGAGAAGCACTAAAAGAGGAAAAGCACCAAGGGTATAGCTTTAATATGGGCAAATGGGATTAGAGAGAATGGGCAATAAATGTGGTAGGCCTGGTGAGAAGTGAGCTTGTCTTCATCTTTCAAGTGATCGAGTATAGAAGTTGGGATGTTATGTCGTATCTGTGGAACACATTGTTGAGGTTGCACTTGGAGAATGGTGCTCAGTCTTTTGCAGTGTGCTATAGGAAAGATGCCATTAAACTGGAGAAAGTGCAGAAGAGATTTACAAGGACCTTGCCAGAATTCAAGAGACGGAGTTATGTCAAGAGGTTTGGTAGGCTAGGACATTATTGACTTCTGGAGACTAAAGTTGATGCTAAAGAGGTGTATACAATCATAAGACCATAGACATAGGAGCAGAATTAGACCATTTGACCCAGTGAGCCTGCTCTGCCATTTCAACATGGCTGATCTATTTTCTCTCTCAGCCCCAGTCTCCTGCCTTCTCCCCATATCCCTTCATGCCCTGACCAATCAAGAATAGATCAAGCTCTGCCTTAAATATACATACAGACTTGTAAACACAAAGTACACTGCAGATGCTGTGGTCAAATCAAGACGTACAAACAAGCTGGATGAACTCAGCAGGTCGAGCATCCGTTGAAATCAGCAGGCAATGTTTCGGGCCGAGACCCTTCATCAGGACTGAAGAAGGAGGGGGCAGGGGCCCTATAAAGAAGGTGGGGGGAGGCAGGGTGGAAGGTGCCAGCTGAAAAACCAATTAGAGGAAAGGATAAAGGGGTAGGGGAGGGGAAGTAGAGAGGGGATAGGCCGCTGAGTTCATCCAGCTTGTTTGTACATACAGACTTGGCCTGCACAGCTGACATTGGCAACAAATTCCACAGATTCACCAGTATCTGCCCTAAGAAATTCCTCTTCATCTCCATTTTAAAAGGATGCCCTCTGTTCTTAGACCCCCACCAAAGGAACCTCTTCACATCCACTCTATTAAGGCCTTCGACAGGCTTCAAGATGTCCTGGGTACTTTGTAGGCTAGTACCCAAGATGGAGACACTAGATTTACAACCCTCTGCAGCTTCTTTCAGTCCTGTGCAGTAGTCCCCCCATCAACCACACTCCCCCCATACCAGACAGTGATGTAGCCTGTCAGAATGCTCTCCCCGGTACAACTATAGAAGTTTTTCAGTGTACTTGTTGACATGCCAAATCTCATCAAACTCCTAATAAAGTATATTCGCTGTCTTGCCTTCTTTATAACTGCAGCAATATGTTGGGACCAGGTTAGGTCCTCAGAGATCTTGACACCCAGGAAATTAAAACTGCTCATTCACTCTACTTCTGACCCCTCTAGGAGGGTTGGTATGTGTTTCTTCGTCTTACCCTTCCTGAAGTCCACAATCAGCTCTTTTGTCTTACTGACGCTGAGTGCCAGGTTGTTGCTGCGGCATCACTCCACTAGTTGGCATATCTTGCTCCTATATGCCCTCTCATCTCCATCTACCAACAATCGTTGTATTGTCAGAAAATTTATAGATGGTATTTGAGTTATGCCTAGCTACACAGTCATGGGTATAGACAGTAGAACAGAGCAGTGGGTTAAGCACACACCCCTCAGGTGCACCCAGTGTTGATCATCAGCGAGGAGATGTTATCACCAATCTGCACAGATGCCCAGGTTCTGTAACTTCTCAATCAGAACTATGATTGTGTTGGTGTTGAATGCTGAGCTATTGTCGATGAACAGCATCCTGACATAGGTGTTTGTATTGTCCAGTTGGTCTAAGGCCATGTGGAGAGCCTTTGAGATTGTATCTGCTGTTGACCTATTGTGATAATAGGCAAGTTGCAATGGGTCCAGGTCCTTACTGAGCCAGAAGTTCAGTCTAGGCATGACCAACCTCTCAAAGCATTTCATTACTGTAGATGTGAGTAACTACCAGATGATAGTCATTAAGTCAGCTCACATTATTCTTTGGCACTGGTATAATAGTCGCCTTTTTGAAGCTACTGGGAACTTCGGCCTATAGCAGTGAGAAGTTGAAAATGTCCTTGAATATTCCCGCCAGTTTTCAGAGCCTTACCATGTACTCTATCGGGATCTTCCACCTTGCGAGAGTTCACCCTCTTTAAAGACAGCCTAACATCAACTTCTGAGACAGAGAGCACAGGGTCATTAGGTGCAGCAGGGATCTTCAAAGCTGTAATTATATTCTCCCTTGAAAAGCATGCATAGAAGGCATTGAGTTCATCTGGTACTGAAGCATCGCGGCCATTCATGCTATTGGGTTTTGCTTTGTAGGGAGTAATGTCTTGCAAGCCCTGCCAGAGTTGTCGTACATCCGATGTCACCTCCAACCTCAATCCAAATTGTCTCTTCACCCTTGAAAAACCCCCTGCAAATCATACCTAGTTTTCTGGTACAGACCTGGGTCACCAGACTTAAATGCCACAGACCTACCCTTCAGCAGACGACATGGTTTATCCACGGCTTTTGGTTTGGGAATGTACAGTAAGTCTTTGTAGGGACACATTCATCTACACAGATTTTAATGAAGTCAGTAACAACTGAAGCATAGTTATCAGACTATGAACCCCTGAATACAGTCTATTTCACCCATTCAAAGCAGTCCTATAAACGCTCCTGCACTTCCCTCATCCATACCTTCTTGGTCCTCACTACTGTGCTGCAGTCTTCAATCTCTCTTTATATTTAGGAAATAGAAGTACAGCCAGATGATCAGACTTCCTGAAGTGAGGGCATGGATTAGCACGTTAGGCATTCTTGATAGTGGTGTAGCAATGGTCCAGTGTGTTGTTTCCTCTGGTATTTCAAGTGATCTGTTGATGGTAATTGCTCAGTGATTTTTTTTCAGAATGATCTGGTTAAAATTCCCCAAAATGATGGTGAAGGCATTCGGGTGCGCTGTTTCATGCATGTTGATCTCATTGCTCAGATCATCTAAAGCCTGATTGACATTGGCCTGAGGTGGAATGTATACTGCTACCAAAATGATCCCAGAAATCTCCCGTGGTAGGTAAAATGGAAGGCACTTAACTGCTAGATAATTCAGTGAACATCTTCTTTGAGCATGGGTTGTCCGGGAATACCCTGACCTTAACTTCTGATTGGGAAAAGGGAAGGAGTCAACATTTTACAGTCAGCAATAGGTACATATAGAGCTGATAATAACATTAGTTTTCACAGCTTTAATACTGTGTATGTATTATTGATATATATACAGTACTGTGCAAAAGTCTTAAGCACATACAGTATAGCTAGGGTGCCTATGGTTTTTACACAGTACTGTAGTAAATTTATGTTTTACACTGTACTGCAGCCATAAAAAAGAACAAATTTCATGACACATGTGAGCGATGATAAATCTGATTCTGATGTGGGTCTCTACTGTGGAATGAGAATGGCGAGGGAGAGAGGAATCATGGTTGGGAAAAGAGAGTGAATGGAAAGTACCAGAGACACATCCTGTAGTGATCAATAAAACAATTGTTTGGAATCAAATGACCTTGCCTGGTGTCTCAGAACTTGGAGTGTCTCCACCCACATCAGCTACTGCCCCTGGCACTCCTTCTCTGCCACCTGTCCCACACCCCTCCCACCGCGCTCCACCCTCGCCATTCTCCACATCCTTTGCTCCTGCCAGATTTACAATCTCACTCTCCACTCTACATTGACAAAAATAATGTCTTGGGCACCCTAGCTACACATATTTGCCTAAGATTTTTGCACAATACTGTAGGTTTTTGTACTGGACTGTAGGCTTCTGCATGGGACTATAGATTTTTTTTGCTCTGTACTGTAGAACTGTAATTGATTCCACCACCTCTTCTGGCAGCCTGTTCCAGATATTATTACAACCACGTAGTAATATTTTCTTTTGGGTTTATAATTAGCAGTTTTAGAATACCACAGTAAATTCGAACTTGTAGTTTTATTTATATTCATAGAAGTATTTTGATTTAGTCTTAGAATCTATGTTAATAGTAGTACACCCAAACTGGGGTCCACTGTTGTACATATTGCGCACTCATGCACACGCACGTACTGCTGGACATATATGACAAATCCATTCCATTTTTATCAACACACACAAAATACGGGCGGAACCCAGCAGGTCAGTATCAATGGAAGGAAATGAACAATCAATGTTTAGGGCTAAGATTCTTCATTCATAGATGCTGCCTGACCAGCTGAGTTCCTCTAACATTTTGTTTCTGTTGCTCTGGATATCCAGCATTTGCCAAATCTTTTGTGCACTCCACGTTCATGCTGGGTAACTCCACATTTTCTAACTCAGTAATCCATTTCTGCTTTTGCTAAATTCTACTTACAATATACCACTAGATTACTAAAACAGACAAAACAATGAACAAATAAGATTGTCAAAGAAAAGTTTAGTTATGCATTGGGAGGACGGAATGTAGAAGTGTCACCAATCAGTGACAAAAAGGAAATCAGAATCAGAAGCTCCTTATTGCCAGCATGTGAAACATACCAGAATTGATCGGGGTTCGGTGCCAAGCATAAAACACAGGGCAATTCCGTAATAGACAACACAATAGCAACCAACAACTTACAAGGCAATAGTACAAACAGCCATGAGCACCCAACCATTTAGCAGAATGGTCACATGCGCAAATGTCAAAATCCAAAATAAATCTGAACATGTCAGCAGATTAAACAACTACCGACAGAAGAAGGAGAGCAGGTTGTTTGAAAGTGACGAACACGTAAAGGAATGGGGAGCAGCCAAGGGTGAACATATGTAAATCATGGGTGCCATGGTAGGATAGCGGTTAGTACGATGCTACCACAGCGGGGGCAACGAATGTCGAAACTATGTAAATCATGGGTGCCACAGTAGCATTGTGGTTAGCACGATGATACCACAGCTCGGGATGCTGAAGTTTGGAGTACAATTCCGAAATCATCTCTAAGGAGTTTGTACATTCTCCTCGTGGAATGCGTAGGTTTCTTCTGGGGAGCTCTGGTTACGTGCTGGTTAGCTCAACTGGTCATTGTAAATTGATCATTTCATGATTAAACTAGGGTTAAATCGGGGATGCTGGGTTCTACGGCTCGAAGGGTAAGAAGGGCCCATTCCATGCAGTATCTCTAAATAAATAAATGCTAAAATGATCACAAGTCGTCACTTTTATTGTCATTTCAACCATAACTGCTATGTACAGTGCATAGTTAAAATGAGACAATATTTTTCAGGACCATGGTGTTACATGACACAGTACAAAAACTGGATGAACTACATAAAAAACAACACAGAAAAAAACTACACTAGACTACAGACCTACCCAGGACTGCATAAAGTGCACAAAACAGTGCAGGCATTACAGTAAATAATAAACAGGACAATAGGGCAGAAAGGTATTGAGGAGTCTGATAGCTTGGGGAAAGAAACTGTTACCTAGTCTTGTTGTGAGAGCCCGAATGCTACGGTGCCTTTTCCCAGATGGCAGGAGGGAGAAGAGTTTGTATGAGGGGTGTGTGGGGTCCTTCATAATGCTGTTTGCTTTGCGGATGCAGCGTGTAGTGTAAATGTCTGTGATGGCGGGAAGAGAGACCCCAATGATCTTCTCAACTGACCTCATTATCCGCTGCAGGGTCTTGCGGTCCGAGATGGTGCAATTTCCAAAACAGGCAATAATGCAGCTGCTCAGGATGCTTTCAATATGACCCCTGTAGAATGTGATGAGGATGGGGGTGGGAGATAGACTTTCCTCAGCCTTCACAGAAAGTACAGCCTTCACTGCTGGGCTTTCTTTGCTATAGAGCTGGTGTTGAGGGACCAGGTGAGATTCTCTGCCAGATGAACACCAAAAAATTTGGCGCTGTTTACAATCTCTACTGAGGAGCCGTCGATGTTTAGCGGGGAGTGGTTGCTCCATGCTCTCCTGGTCAACAACCATCTCTTTTGTTTTGTTCACATTCACAGGCAGGTTGGTGGCTCTGCACCAGTCCGTTAGCCGCTGCACCTCCTCTCTGTAAGCTGACTCATCGTTCTTGCTGATGAGACCCACCACGGTGGTGTCATTGGTGAACTTGATGATGTGGTTCGAGCTGTATGTTACAGCACAGTCATGGGTCAGCAGAGTGAACAGCAGTGGACTGAGCACACAGCCCTGGGGAGCCCCCGTGCTCAGTGTGTTGGTGATGGAGATGCTGCTCCCAATCCGGACTGACTGAGGTCTCCCAGTCAGGAAGTCTAGGATCCAGTTGCACAGGGAGGAGTTCAGGCCCAGTAGGCTCAGCTTTCCAATCAGTTTCTGAGGGATGATTGTGTTGAATGCTGAACTAAAGTCTATGAACAGCATCCAAACGTACGTGTCTTTTTTGTCCAGGTGGGTTAGGGCCAGGTGGAGGGTGATGGCAATGGAGTTGTCTGTTGAACGGTTGGGATGGTACGCAAACTGCAGGGGGTCCGGTGAGGGGGGCAGCAGGGTCTTGATATGCCTCATGACGAGCCTCTCGAAACACTTCATGATGATGGATGTAAGTGCAATGGGACGGTAGTCACTTAGGCAGGACACTGAAGACTTCTTCGGCACGGGGACGATGGTGGCGGCCTTGAAGCACGCTGAAATGGTGGCGCTGCTCAGGGAGATGTTGAATATGTCAGTGAGAACATCTGCTAGCTGGTCTGCACATCCTCTGAGCACTCTACCAGGAATGTTGTCTGGTCCAGCAACATTCCGTGGGTTGACCCTGCACAGGGTTCTTCTCACATCGGCCACGGTGAGACACAGCACCTGGTCAATAGAAATGAGGAATCCTTTTCCTTCCATTCCATGAATTTATTTGCTGTATCACTTTGTGTGTAGCTATGTATGGCTGTGAAGCACATTGCTGTGATTTTATCCTGTTTCTAAATGCAGAATTAATTAAATTTCTTTACACACACACACACACAACACTGTTGTATTGTACGCACACAGCATCTACTTATTTGAAGTTGATTGGAACAAATTACTTTTACCATTCATCTTAAGCTGTTTCGTCTCATTTCATTAATTCAATATTAAGTCAAAGGATGATGCCTTCTCTCTTTTAACAAAATAATTAGACTGCTAGGAAGATGCAGACTATATTTCCTTTGTATAAAATCACTGAAATTCCCTGCGGACAGGCATGTGCTGCAGCATGAGGCAGTGCTACATAAAAGTAACTTTGTATCAAATAACGATCAGAAGTTCAAAAACACTGGTAACAAAGATCTGCTGTGAAGCTCCATCACACATTGACAAAGTCAACCTTACAATCGAACCTCTGAGTAAAATTACTGCTGTGTATGTTAATATGTTGGAAATAGAGGAAAACCAAGTGCAACTGTTTTTGGAAGCTCTGGGATTTAGCCATGATACTGAGATACACCTAGGATGTTCTTGGACACATCATCAGTAACGTAACCTGGAGTCATCGGCCGTTTCGGGTCTTTCAACATCAGACACTCCCACCCAGGTGACCCCGCCAGGGTTGCTCAGGCCCCAGCTTGTGCCCCAGCAGCATCAGTCCATGGGTCACACCTCTTGATCCATATTCATCTGGAGACTCGCTCAGCAGCCTCTGTGATGGCCCTGATGGCTCTTTACTTTGCAGCCCCGGTAATGCTAAGGAGAGAGTAAGTTCTGCACAGCAAGCAGCCAGCAAAACTTTTACACCTCACTTCTATATATTTAGTACTTGAAGGACGGTGAAATTTACTCTTGTGTTCTTCCTGGATTGATAGCACATTCTCGGGCAAGAGTCTATAATTATAATGGCCAGCATAACACACATACAAAATGCTGGGAGAACACAGGAGGTCAGGCAGCATCTGTGGAGAGAAATAAAACACTAATGTTTCAGCCTGGGACGCTCATTAGGACAGTCCTGATGAAGGGTCTTGTCCCAAAACATTGCTTTTTTAATTCCTCTCCACAGATGCTGCCTGACCTGCTGGGTTCCTCCAGCATTTTGTGTGTGTTACTCTGGATTTCCAGCATCTGCACAATCTCTTGTAATTATAATGACTATTTAGTTTCCAGTATTTATTTATTGAGGGTCTATTTCCTTCAACTAAAAGACAGGAATTGCTGATAGTATTTTGTACCTTTCCTCTGCTATACAATTGTAAGATAATATATAAGAAACCTGCATCTAGAAATTAGGTAATGTATAACCATATAACCATATAACAATAACAGCACGGAAACAGGCCATCTCGGCCCTCCTAGTCCGTGCTGAACTCTTAATCTCACCTAGTCCCACCTACCCGCACTCAGCCCATAACCCTCCACTCCTTTCCTGTCCATATACCTATCCAATTTTACCTTAAATGACACAACTGAACTAGCCTCTACTACTTCTACAGGAAGCTCATTCCATACAGCTATCACTCTCTGAGTAAAGAAATACCCCCTCGTGTTTCCCTTAAACTTTTGCCCCCAACTCTCAAATTATGTCCTCTCATTTGAATCTCCCCTACTCTCAACGGAAACAGCCTATTTACGTCAACTCTATCTATCCCTCTCAAAATTTTAAATACCTCGATCAAATCCCCCCTCAACCTTCTACGCTCCAATGAATAGAGACCTAACTTGTTCAACCTTTCTCTGTAACTTAAGTGCTGAAACCCAGGTAACATCCTGGTAAATCGTCTCTGCACTCTCTCTAATTTATTGATATCTTTCCTATAATTCGGTGACCAGAACTGTACACGATATGTGGTGGATTTTCTATGGCAAAATAAAGCTTTAATGAAAATCAGGGACAGATCTCAACGCCTACAAGTTTCTTTCGAGTTTCCTCCACACAATCGATGCATGACACTGCGAGGACACAGACAGGTGTGGTGACAACCTGCGACGTGCAATGCAGAACTGGAAGCCACACCTGGGATTTTCATTCTGCAGGGCGTTCACGCAGAGAGAGGCATTCAAAACACACGTGAAGTCCACCTTTAATTCACTTAAAGGGCCCTCCCCACACCTGTACTAAGCCAGAACTAGAATTAAAGATCAGCTTTATTTGTCATGTTGAAACATACAGCACAACGTGCTGTTTGTGTCAATGATCAGCAAAGTCCAAGGATGCACCGGGGGGAAGCCCACACGTGTTGCCATGCTTCCAGTGCCAGCGTAGCATGCACACAGTGCACTAATCTGTAGGTTTTTGCACTGTGGGAGGAAACCCGAGTACCTAGAGGAAATCCTCATGGTCATGGGGAGAACATACAAGCTCGTTACAGACAGAGGCAGAATTGAACCTGGGTCACTAGTACTGTTACACTAACCACTGCACGAACTTGTAGTCCCCAATTTGACCAACTTTAAATAACTTACTTAATGGCTCACCTTTGTTGTCACCAAGCTCACAATATTTGCCCAGCTACTTCAGAGCCAGCAAACCCTGGCAGATCACTGGACCTGACTGCAGAGAGCAGTCCTGTGTCTTACCAATGATCGCAGTAACATTCATAATGCCATCACTTACCAACCTCCCAAGCCCTGACTGCAGCCTTTCTGCCCTGCCAATCCACACACTCGGCCAATGGGCACAGCCTTCTTGGTTGCTGACCCCCAGCAGTCGATCCTCCCAGCCAACATTCAGTCAGACCCCTGTGTTTCGTGGCTCGATCCATGACACACTAGCCTCGCTCTCTCCCTGGTCCCACTGCATGGTTCGGAAACTGCACTGCAGCGGACAGGAAGGCAAAACTGCTCAGCTTACTCGCAATCAAGGACGTATACACAGAAAGATGCTGGGAAAAGGCCAGCGATTTCATGAAGGATCCCACCCACCTTGCTCATGGACCGTTTGTCCCACTCCCATCAGGCAAGAGGGTGCATAGCATCCACACCAAGACTGCGAGACTCAAAAGCAGTTACTTCCCCCAAGCAGTTAGGCTAGTCAACACCTCTCCCACTGGCCCAACCCACAACATCTTCTACCACCACTGCTTTACAACTTCCTGTCAAAGTCACCTTATGTAGAGATATACACACAAAGTGCTGGAGGAACTCAGGAGGCCAGGCAGCATCCATGGAAAAAGCACAGTTGAGGTTTCAGGCCAACACCAAGGGTCGACTGTGCTTTTTTCTATAGATGCTATCTGGCCCACTGAGTTCCTCCAGCATTTTGTGTGTGTTGCTTGGATTTCCAGCATCTGCAGATCTTCTCTCGTTTGTGGTATATAGAGATATTCCTGCACCTAGCAACACCTCATGTAAATATAATCAATCTATGTAAGATATCTTATGTATTTATATTTATTCTGTTTTTTTATTACTGTGTTCTTTATCTTATTGTGGTTTTCTTTAGCTGCATCAGGTCTGGAGTAACAATTATTTCATTCTCCTTCATACTTGTGTCCTGGAAATAACATTAAACAATCCTGAGTCTAGAATCTTGAACTTCTCCCAGTTTCCTTGGAGTGCAAGGGAGCTCTTGCTGCTTGCATATGGAGCACTCGGCGTTCCGAAGGCTGTGCTGTGCTGACACATTCCATCTGCAGAACATTCGGGAAGGTAAACACAAGAGATTGTGCAGATGCTGGGAGTCCAGCGCAACAAACACAGAAAGCTGGAGGAACCAAGCAGTATAAGAAGGTGGGGATACAAGGCCTATCGCTTGTCAGCTTGTCCTCCTCCCCCTCCCCCCCACCTTTCAGTCTGGTTTCTCCCACCTTTCCTTCCAGTCCTGATGAAGGGTCTCAGCCCGAAACATTGACCTTTTGCTCCTTTCCATGGGTGCTTCCTGACCTGCTGAGTTTTGCATTTGTTGCACCTGCCACTTGCCCCTTTGCAGGTGTTGTTGCAATTTTCGGCAGTTGACCATCAGGTTAACCCTACAGCTTCACTCTTTTTGGCTTCCTACTGATTGCAGTTCCACTGCACTGTCAGTTCATCCCATTTCACACAATGCCGACAAGATTAGCAGGCTCGCAATTCAGCAAACAGAGGAACGTAATTTTCTCCCAGCAATCTGGTACAAAGAACTGCATTTGTTTATACAGTGAGTGCTCAAAGTGTTAGTGGGTGATCTGGCTGGGAGGCATTGCTGAGCCTAACTGTGTTAAACTGAATTATTATCAGGAGAAACAGTTGCTAAGCCAAGGAAGGTGCTTATGCTTCAGCTATGCATGTTAACTAAGCATTTCCACAGAGTTAGTAATGCTACATTACTACCTATAATAAATTCCCTGCCTTATCTTCACAGCTGCATACCTCATTTAGGACCAGCTTGCAAGCTTTGGCACTTTGAATAGACAAGTGACTGCTCCTTTTTTATATACCTTCCAAACTAAACATATAGATAACCATTACATCACAATCATATATTCAAATTAGCCTTTTATTTCATCCTTCCACAAGTATTAATTTCAAATTCACTGAACCCACACAGAACATCCAAAATCCACCCCTCATGTGGCACATACCAATGACCAATACTGGAAGAGCTATATATAGAAATTAGAAGCAATGGCAACCAACCCTGATTATTTTCTGTGATAACCACTCAATTATCTACACTGAAATCTCCTCCTTATCTGGCATAAGTGTTAAGACGATCGACATTTTCCCTTCCTCCTCTTCTTCTCAGCAGGTGTGAGTGCAGCATTAATATTAATCCCCAAATGAACGCAAGGGATGTGAGCAGAGAAAGCCAGCTGGGTCACTGACACAAACCACCTCCACTAATGACCATTTACCACATTAAGTATGTGCATATATGTGTAAATTTATACATCTGACTGAAGTGTCAATGGAAAGCAGTCAGATTTAAATTCTCATGTCTGCCCAGTCATAGGCAGTTCTTCACACTAACACATGTGATTGTCTCTGAAGGAAAAGTCCTAATGAGCTAAATCTTCCTCTCTCCCTTCACCAGCCCTTGTGTGCTGGGGATGACCTCACCAACTGTGTTCCTGGGTTGCTTACCGCACCTGCTCCTTTTATTTCCACAGTAAATCATTAATTACGACCCTATCCACATTTCCCTGCAGAATTAGAATTGGCAGGTCATTTACCCCAAACATTAGCCACGTGTCTTTCTCCACAGAGTGTGCCTGACACAATCAGTATTTCCAGCATGTGCACTTTTCAGTTTCAGACTTCCTGCACTCACAATACTTTGCAAATTGTACTGGATGATTTTTTTAAAATTAAATCACTTCTTTTAAGCTCAGTTTAAGACCACTATCATCAAGCTCCTCAACTAACCTGCAACCTTCAGATTTTGCCATGGTTTATTGTTGAGACCAATGGCAGGGAAGATGTGTGACCTTGGTTGTAGTGAGGATTTGGCCTCGTGCTGCGGGCTTGCCTGTTGCATTAGTACAGGAGGAGAGATGCCAGAGGTAGTGTGGCAAGGCATTCATGCTGGGTTGGCTCCTCCCATCTATGCTGCCCTCCAGTGTTTGCTCAGTGGAAGACAAGCTGGATTCCGCAAGTTCATCTGCGGACTGCTGAGAACTGCTTGATCTTGCTGATAACACCCAAGCACCATCAGTTTATGAGATCTGTCACTTAGGAATTGGGTTATACCCAAACATTTTTATGCCATATACTTATAGTGTGACTGTATGTTTACTGCTGTCCTTTATGTGCTATTTGTGATTTGTGCTGTGTATGCTGTGTATTTTTCACCTTGGCCCTAGAGGAATGCTATTTTGTTTGGCTGTATACATGTATAGCAGAATGACAGTTGAATTTGAACTTGTAAGTTAACATATCTCCAAAATATCCCTTATTTTCCTCTAATATGGTCACTTCCCAAATCCACACTCACCTTCCTTGCCACTCCTGGTATGAGTACTTTCAGTCATGTTGCTGCCTATACACACTGCTGGAATGGAACTAGAATCAGCTTATTATTGTCACATGTACTGAAGTATCATGAAAACCTTCTCTTGCATACTGTTCGTAGAGATCAGATTATTACTGAAGCAGTACAACAGTAAAATAATAAATCCTGGTCCAACCACATTGATGTCACAGACAAGAAAGCTCACCTCTTCAGGAGACTAAAGAAATTTGGCATGTCCCAGTCGACTCTTACCAATTCCTATCAAAGCATCACAGGAAGTATTCATCTGAGTGCATAAAGGCTTCGTGTGGCAACTGCTCGGCACATGACCACAGGAAACTACAGAGAGTTGTGGACACAGCTCAGCACTTCACAGAAACCAGCCGCCCCTCCATGGACCCTGTCTGTACTTCTCGCTGCCTCAGTAAAGCAGCCAGCATAATCAAAGAGCCCACCAACCCTGGACATTCACTCTTCTCTCCTCTTCCAGAGGGTAGAAGATACAAAATACTTTTTGTATAAAAGAACAGCTTTTATTCCACTGTTATCAGACTCTTGAATGGATCTCTTGAGCAAAAAGGTGGATTTGTGGCCTCAGAATCTACATCATTATTAACTTAATTTTATTGTTTACCTGCACTACTTTCAATGTTCTCTCTAATTTGTAATGACCAGTGTGCACAAAAATCTTGTGCTGTGCATTTTTTTGCCCAGTGACAACAAAATATGCGCACTGAATATTTAAGTGGAAGTAAATCTGAAGCTATTCTAAGGATAATAAGCCATTCCACTTTAAATGAACCAGCATGTTTTTTTTTGCGTCTCATGCTCTTTGGTTCTTTGGATTTCAACATAGTGAATCAATAATTTCTTTAATAAAAACAGTATAAATAAGCCAATTCTAAAATCTGCAGACAAATATTGCAAACTCCACGTTGTCAATACCATCTGCATCAGAAAGCCAGAAAAGGAAATGTGACTGTACAATCGTGAAATATACTTAACTTGCCAATGAGGTACAGGGTTTGCGCGCAATTTAAATTCCTTTGTGCGTTAGGAGCAAAAGGTGTGCACACGCACACCTCAGGGGGAACATTGACTGCACTTTCTCCATAGTTTTTATGCTTTATTCTGCGTTGTTATTGTTTTATCTTGTACTACCTCAATGTATTGTGTAATGATTTGATCCGTATGAACAATATGCAAAACAAGCTTTTCAATGTATCTCAGTACATGTGACAATAATAAGCCAATAATAGAATGCAGATGAAGACTGTTTGGGAGTCCACTGGGTTGGAGATCTGATATCTGCAAGTCCAGGAAGCTCCACTGGAGGCTGGAGGCAGCCTACACTATCTGTGTATATGAGTGGGCAGGAGGGAGGAAAGTCTTGTTGTTACAATGCTGTTGTTCTGTTATTGCTGTTTGTGACATTCTGCTGAACACTGTTGGTACCAGAATATGCAGGCGACACATACAATCTGCCTACAACACATCCTAACTATATGTTGAATCTTAACGGAGACAACATATTTCACTGCGTGCTTCGATGTACACATGATGAATAAATGAATCTGAATGTGAGACAAACCACACTTGGATTCTCTGCTCTCCATCCAATCAATCTATCTGAGTCAATGTTAAGAAAGGCAAATGCAATGTTAGCACTCACATTGGGAGGACGAGAATATCAAAGCAAGGATTAATACTGAGGCTTTACAAGGTACTGGTCAGCCTGGACCTGGATGTATTGTGAGCAATTTTGGGCCTGTTATCTAAGAAAGGATGTGCTGGCATTGGAGCGGGTCCAGAGGAGAGTCACGAGAATGATTCTGGGAATGAATGGGATCGTATATGAGGATTGTTTGCTGGCTCCGAGCCTGCACTCATGGAGGTTAGAAGAATTAAGGGGATCTCGTTAA